>NW_028317862.1:186666-365833 GCF_062004578.1 Staurois parvus
GATGCAACCTCTAGGGGGTGCTGAAACAGTATAGAAACTCATGTATGACTTTCACATCAAAGATCAAAAATGCATGCTATTTTTGAAACACCGTGCTCTGCAAAGTATGGTAGTGTGCTTCAATGCAGTTAACTATGGACATGACCCTATGCAGACATTCCAAGGATAGACACTCTCAGTACAGAATCGCCTTGTACAGGTCACCCCCCAACTACAGACGCCTCCAATGGAAAAGACCCCCCAGTAACCACCAGTACAAACACCCCTCAGCACAGACACCCCAGTACACCCCCAGAAGTAATGACACTCCTCAGTGTAGACATCCGAGAGCAGACCCCCTTCAGTAAAGACTACAAATTCTGAATCAATCCTCTGCCCACTGCTTGACACACTTTTTAGCAAAATTTTCATAACAGGGATTTTTAGTTCACATGTATTTCAATACATGTTTAAGGTGGCCAACTGCGTCAAAATAATCCTTCTCTGGCCAGGCTCTACTCTACTCTGAAAAATGCAAATGCTGTAGTGGATATAGTGCCATTATAGGGCAGATAGGCAAAAGATGAAGAAAAGCTACAGGTGCAGGTCTGGTTACAGACCTGGACAATGCAATACAGACCCACCTTGTAAAGATTCATCCCAATCACACCCCCCCTCCATTAGTACAGATCCCCAGTAACCACCAGTACAGACACCCCAGTACACCTCCTGAAAAAAGACAACCCTCAGTAAAGACATCTTGTGCAGACCCTCCCCAGTAAGGACTCCCGCAGTGCAGTCCCCCTCAGTACAGATCCCCAGTACAGATTCCCCATTGCAGAAAAACCAAGTGGAGTCCCCCTCAGTTTAAACCTTCCCAATGCAGATTCACCCTGTACAGTCCACATCAGTACAGACCCCTCCTGAGTACATACCCTTCCATAGACACACCCAGTACAGAACCCCTGAACTAATGACCCACCCAGAAAACACAACCCTCAGTACACAAACCATTATTGCACACACATTTGCTGTGTTGCTGATGCTCTGGTCAAAAAGATTCTGCTGTCTGTCCTCCGTAGAGGGGTATACCTTCTTCCCCGTTTTACAGTCGAGACGGCGCACACAGACGGGACAGCAGTGCAGAGTTCATACTCTTCCAGTCCCCTAGAAGGATCGGCCTCAAGCGGAGATCTGCCTAGGTGAAAGATCAGCCGCGAAGGATGCAACCTCTAGGGGGTGCTGAAACAGTATAGAAACTCATGTATGACTTTCACATCAAAGATCAAAAATGCATGCTATTTTTGAAACACCGTGCTCTGCAAAGTATGGTAGTGTGCTTCAATGCAGTTAACTATGGACATGACCCTATGCAGACATTCCAAGGATAGACACTCTCAGTACAGAATCGCCTTGTACAGGTCACCCCCCAACTACAGACGCCTCCAATGGAAAAGACCCCCCAGTAACCACCAGTACAAACACCCCTCAGCACAGACACCCCAGTACACCCCCAGAAGTAATGACACTCCTCAGTGTAGACATCCGAGAGCAGACCCCCTTCAGTAAAGACTACAAATTCTGAATCAATCCTCTGCCCACTGCTTTACACCCTTTTTTAGCAAAATTTCCACAACAGGGATTTTAAGTTCACATGTATTTCAATACATGTTTAAGGTGGCCAACTGCGTCAAAACTAAACTTCTCTGGCCAGGCTCTACTCTACTCTGAAAAATGCAAATGCTCTAGTGGATATAGTGCCATTATAGGGCAGATAGGCAAAAGATGAAGAAAAGCTACAGGTGCAGGTCTGGTTACAGACCTGGACAATGCAATACAGACCCACCTTGTAAAGATTCATCCCAATCACACCCCCCCTCCATTAGTACAGATCCCCATTAACCACTAGTACAGACACCCCAGTACACCTCCTGAAAAAAGACAACCCTCAGTAAAGACATCTTGTGCGGACCCTCCCCAGTAAGGACTCCCGCAGTGCAGTCCCCCTCAGTACAGATCCCCAGTACAGATTCCCCATTGCAGAAAAGCAAAGTGGAGCCCCCTTCAGTTTAAACCTTCCCAGTGCAGATTCACCCTGTAGAGTCCACATCAGTACAGACCCCTCCTGAGTACAGACCCTTCCATAGACACACCCAGTACAGAACCCCTGCACTAATGACCCACCCAGAAAACACAACCCTCAGTACACAAACCATTATTGCACACACATTTGCTGTGTTGCTGATGCTCTGGTCAAAAAGATTCTGCTGTCTGTCCTCCGTAGAGGGGTATACCTTCTTCCCCGTTTTACAGTCGAGACGGCGCACACAGACGGGACAGCAGTGCAGAGTTCATACTCTTCCAGTCCCCTAGAAGGATCGGCCTCAAGCGGAGATCTGCCTAGGTGAAAGATCAGCCGCGAAGGATGCAACCTCTAGGGGGTGCTGAAACAGTATAGAAACTCATGTATGACTTTCACATCAAAGATCAAAAATGCATGCTACTTTTGAAAAACCGTGCTCTGCAAAGTATGGTGGTGTGCTTCAATGCAGTTAACTATGGACATGCCCCTATGCAGACATTCCAAGGATAGACACTCTCAGTACAGAATCACCTTGTACAGGTCACTCCCCAACTACAGACGCCTCCAATGGAAAAGACCCCCCAGTAACCACCAGTACACACACCCCTCAGCACAGACACCCCAGTACACTCCCAGAAGTTTTGACACTCCTCAGTGAAGACATCCGAGAGCAGGCCTCCTTCAGTAAAGACTACAAATTCTGAATCAATCCTCTGCCCACTGCTTTACACTCTTTTTTAGCAAAATTTCCACAACAGGGATTTTTAGTTCACATGTATTTCAATACATGTTTAAGGTGGCCAACTGCGTCAAAATAATCCTTCTCTGGCCAGGATCTACTCTACTCTGAAAAATGCAAATGCTCTAGTGGATATAGTGCCATTTTAGGGCAGATAGGCAAAAGATGAAGAAAAGCTACAGGTACAGGTCTGGTTACAGACCTGGACAATGCAATACAGACCCACCTTGTAAAGATTCATCCCAATCACACCCCCCCCCTCCATTAGTACAGATCCCTAGTAACCACTAGTACAGACACCCCAGTACACCTCCTGAAAAAAGACAACCCTCAGTAAAGACATCTTGTGCGGACCCTCCCCAGTAAGGACTCCCGCAGTGCAGTCCCCCTCAGTACAGATCCCCAGTACAGATTCCCTATTGCAGAAAAACCAAGTGGAGTCCCCCTCAGTTTAAACCTTCCCAATGCAGATTCACCCTGTACAGTCCACATAAGTACAGACCCCTCCTGAGTACAGACCCTTCCATAGACACACCCAGTAAAGAACCCCTGAACTAATGACCCACCCACAAAACAAAACGCTTAGTACACAAACCATTATTGCACACACATTTGCTGTGTTGCGGATGCTCAGGTCAAAAAGGTTCTGCTGTCTGTCCTCCGTAGAGGGGTATACCTTCTTCCCCGTTTTACAGTCGAGACGGCGCACACAGACGGGACAGCAGTGCAGAGTTCATACTCTCCCAGTCCCCTAGAAGGATCGGCCTCAAGCGGAGATCTGCCTAGGTGAAAGATCAGCCGCGAAGGATGCAACCTCTAGGGGGTGCTGAAACAGTATAGAAACTCATGTATGACTTTCACATCAAAGATCAAAAATGCATGCTATTTTTGAAACACCGTGCTCTGCAAAGTATGGTAGTGTGCTTCAATGCAGTTAACTATGGACATGACCCTATGCAGACATTCCAAGGATAGACACTCTCAGTACAGAATCGCCTTGTACAGGTCACCCCCCAACTACAGACGCCTCCAATGGAAAAGACCACCCAGTAACCACCAGTACATACACCCCTCAGCACAGACACTCCAGTGCACCCCCAGAAGTATTGACACTCCTCAGTGTAGACATCCGAGAGCAGACCCCCTTCAGTAAAGACTACAAATTCTGAATCAATCCTCTGCCCACTGCTTTACACCCTTTTTTAGCAAAATTTACACAACAGGGATTTTTAGTTCACATGTATTTCAATACATGTTTAAGGTGGCCAACTGCGTCAAAATTATCCTTCTCTGGCCAGGCTCTACTCTACTCTGAAAAATGCAAATGCTCTAGTGGATATAGTGCCATTATAGGGCAGATAGGCAAAAGATGAAGAAAAGCTACAGGTGCAGGTCTGGTTACAGACCTGGACAATGCAATACAGACCCACCTTGTAAAGATTCATCCCGATCACACCCCCCCTCCATTAGTACAGATCCCCAGTAACCACCAGTACAGACATCCCAGTACACCTCCCGAAATATAGACAACCCGCAGTAAAGACATCTTGGTGCGGACCCTTCCCAGTAAGGACTCCCTCAGTGCAGTCACCCTCAGTACAGATCCCCAGTACAGATTCCCCATTGCAGAAAAGCAAAGTGGAGCCCCCTTCAGTTTAAACTTTCCCAGTGCAGATTCACCCTGTACAGTCCACATCAGTACAGACCCCTCCTGAGTACAGACCCTTCCATAGACACACCCAGTACAGAACCCCTGAACTAATGACCACCCACAAAACAAAACGCTTAGTACACAAACCATTATTGCACACACATTTGCTGTGTTGCTGATGCTCTGGTCAAAAAGATTCTGCTGTCTGTCCTCCGTAGAGGGGTATACCTTCTTCCCCGTTTTACAGTCGAGACGGCGCACACAGACGGGACAGCAGTGCAGAGTTCATACTCTTCCAGTCCCCTAGAAGGATCGGCCTCAAGCGGAGATCTGCCTAGGTGAAAGATCAGCCGCGAAGGATGCAACCTCTAGGGGGTGCTGAAACAGTATAGAAACTCATGTATGACTTTCACATCAAAGATCAAAAATGCATGCTATTTTTGAAACACCGTGCTCTGCAAAAGTATGGTAGTGTGCTTCAATGCAGTTAACTATGGACATGCCCCTATGCAGACATTCCAAGGACAGACACCCTCAGTACAGAATCGCCTTGTACAGGTCACCCCCCAACTACAGACACCTCCAATGGAAAAGACCCCCCAGTAACCACCAGTACAAACACCCCTCAGCACAGACACCCCAGTACACCCCCGGAAGTATTGACACTCCTCAGTGATGACATCCGAGAGCAGACCCCCTTCAGTAAAGACTAGAAATTGTGAATCAATCCTCTGCCCACTGCTTTACACCCTTTCTAGCAAACTTTCCACAACAGGGATTTTTAGTTTGATTGCCCAAAAGTTAATCCCTTCCTGCCTAGTGTCATTCATACCCTGTTTCCCCTAAAATAAGACCTACCCCGAAAATAAGACCTAGTACTATTTTTGAGAATTGCTAAAGTATCAGACCTACCCTGAAAATAAGACCTAGTTGTGATCAGGGCTTTTTTTTTCAGCTGGAATGTGGCAGAACGCCTTTCCGCCACCTCTGGCTCTGGCACTGGCCCTGCGCACACCCATATCTACCGTCTCTTATAAACACAAGCGTGGCTCAACTTACAGCACCATCCGCTCCCACAGAACCTCCCTACTTCTGTACTCAGTGTGGGACAGGGAAGGAACAGATATATGCGGGTGCACTATGCAGTGTGTTTAGGAGTGGGGCTTCTCCTCCTGCAGCCTAATGCATGGAAGCCAATGCCTTAGGGGTAATCACCGGCCAGTGGGGAAGTGGCGGAGTGGTGAGTAAGTGTGCTTGGTGCACTGTGTGGGAAGACCCAAAATGGGAGTTACTATAAAGAGAGGCCGGCTGCTGACAGCTGTGTTTTGCAAAGCTAGCTAACCATATGAGGGCAGTGGAGGGGGATGTGCAAAGGTGAGCTACAGTCAGGTGTTGCAGAGGTAAATTGAGTCAGGTGAGTTGCAGACAGGGTGCATAGGTGAGCTGCGGCTGGGGGGGTGCAGAGGTGAGCTGAGTTGCAACCCACCTTTGCACCCCCCAACCACAGCTCAGCTCTGCATCCCACGTCTGCAACTCACCCCTGCACTCTGTCTGTGGCTCATATCTGCACCCTGTCTGAAAGTCACCTGTCAAGTCAAATCTGCAGCACCTGACTGCAGCTCACAACTGTCATCAGCCGGCCCTCTCCATAGTAACCCTCATCCACAACTGCCTGCAGCTCACCTCTGCACCCCCTGTCCACACCTGGACATTTAAAAAATAAGACCTACCCCAAAAATAAGACCTAGTGTGTTTTTTGGAGCCAAAAAAAATATAAGACAGTGTCTTATTTTCAGGGAAACACGGTAGTGTCAGTGCTTTTTATTAGCAGTGATCACTGGGGATGTCAGTGGCAGTTAGTTCCCCCCAGTGTCAGAATGCCCACCGCAGTCCCACTATAAGTTGCTGATCGCCGTCATTACTAGTACAAATGAAAATTCCAGTATATATACACCGCCATTTGTAGATGCTATAAACCAGTTAATGTACATGTATTTGTAGCAGAATACATTTTGGCTTAAATATATGACGAAATTTGATTTTTTAAAAATTTTTTTAAATTGTGTTTTATAGCAAAAAGTCAAAAATATTTTTTTTTATTTCACAAAATTGTCGGTCTTTATTGTGTAAAAAATTTAAAAACCCGTACAAGCGATCAAATACCACTGAAGGAAAACCCTATTTGTGGAGGGGAAAAGGACATCAATTTCAATTGGGTGCAGTGTTGCATGACCGCGCAATTGTCAGTTAAAGTAACACAGCACCAAAAATGTCCTGGTCAGGAAGGGGGATCCTTAGGTGGGTAAGTGGTATGTGAGCCTGAGTGTGATGGAGCCATGTCCCAGACCTGCACTACTACAGGAATAAAGAGGCTGCAAGGTCATCCTGCAATCATCTGCTTCTTCCCATGTTTATCTATTGCTGCTTCTACAGATCAGGGGGCTGGCTGTGCACACAGGAGATCGATCCTATGAAAGACCTGTACATACACATGACATTCTGTCCCATCACCCGATGATTGCAGACCACAGCTCCGCCTCCAACAAACCGGGAACAATCATACTGGTGTAACGGCGGCAAGATAAATATCCCATGAAAATCTGTATCCCCTGAAGCAACTGCGCATGCGCCGGTTTAAGGCACACCAAGCCTTCGGGGGATACCGAGTTACATGGGATACTCATTTTGCCGCTACACCGGCCTACTGATTCCTCTCTAGATCCACCCTCACTGAATGTCAGTGTTCATCAGCTGCATGGGGGGCGGTCCCAATAACTACTTCACCCCAATTACCTCACCGATCATTCATATATATACTAATATAAAAGATACACTGTACTCACCCCCTGCTCCGCAATCTCCTCCTTTATTCGCTCAGAGATGAAATGATCACCGCCCACATGTTGCTGGCTCCACCTGCTTGCACAGGCTTCGCAATCCATTGGTCCGTTGGTCTGCCACTCAGCATCGCCGAATCGATGTTGATCCCAGGAGAGCCAGCTGCAGACTGAGCAGCAGTATTGGGGTTGCTAAGCAACACTCGTGTCTCCTCCCACTTCCTGCCCTCCCTCAGACTCCTCCCACTTCTGACCCCCAGTCTCCTCCCAAGTCCTTGCCGTAGGCTCCTCCCACTTCCGGCCCCCAGTCTCCTCTACAATAGAGTCTGGCTGCAGAATGGAGCTCCATTTTTAATAGGAAACACATGACTTCCACTCCCCTTTTTTTTGCTAGTGAACTTTAATGCAACAAACAAGCAGAGGCTGTAGAGTGGAGCTCCAGTCGACAGGAAACATGTGACCTCCACTCCAAATGTTTTAAAGTTCATTAACAAAAACAAATGGAGGTCACATGTTTCCTGTCGAGTGGAGCTCCAGTCTTCAGCCAGCTTTTCCAATGAAAAACCTTTTCTGGGAAGAATGTGGCCAATGAGGAGGTGGACAGCTGTGACCCGGAAGTGTTGGCTGTGTGCTCCATGCGGTGACTGAGGCAGTGATGGTGGGCAGATGAATCTGTTACTGAAGAGCAGTAAGGAGTTCTCCTCCAGCGAGTACTGGCAGCAGTTCTTCCAGCGCAGGGGGGAGCGGGCCTTCGAGTGGTATGGCGGATACTTGGAGCTGTGTGGTGTGCTGCACAAATACATTCAACCGAAACACAAGGTGTGTACATGGACTGCTGGCTGCCTTCCCTTCTCTCACTCCCTCCTGTGAGCTCTGCATTAGGGCTCCAGCACAGAACCCTGTGTTCAGTTTCCTATGGATCTGAATGCAGTAACACTCCAAGGCCTGGCCTCCCTCACATAGTGTTCAAGGCTCCATTCACCCTTGTGCGACTTGGGGAAAAAATAAACTTGACAAAAGTCACATGACAAGTTGCAACCCATGTATTTCAATGGAAGCTGTTCAAATGCATGCAACCAAAGTTGCAGCGACTTTAAAAAGGTTCCTGTGCTACTCATGTGACTTTCATGCGACTGGAGTGATATAGACTGCAATGTAAACTCTCAAAAGTTGCATGAAAGTCGCATCTTAACCATTTGATTTACCTCTTTTCCTGACCGGGCCATTTTTTTGCGATACAGAGCTGTTACTTTAACTGACAATTGCGCGGTTATGCAATGCTGTACCCAAATTAAATTTGCGTCTTTTTTTCTCCACAAACAGAGCTTTCTTTTGATGGTATTTGATTGCCTGTGCGGTTTTTATTTTTTGCGTTTATAAACAAAAAAAGATTGACAATTTTGAAAAAAAAAAAACTACACTTTTGACTTTTTGCTATTAAACATGTCCAGTAAATCAAATTTCTACATCAATTTAGGCCAAAAGGTATTCTGCTCCGCCCCCAGTGTCAGAATGCCCACCGCAGTCCCGCTATAAGTCGCTGATCGCCGTCATTACTAGTACAAATGAAAATTCCAGTATATATACCGCCATTTGTAGATGCTATAAACCAGTTAATTTACATGTATTTGTACCAGAATACATTTTGGCCTAAATATATGATGAAATTTGATTTTTTTTTTAATTTTTTATAGCAAAAAGTGAAAAATATTTTTTTTTATTTTCAAAATTGTCTGCATTTTTTTGCTTATAGTGCAAAAAAAAAAAAAAAAAAAAAAAAAAAAAAAAAAACGTACAGGCGATCAAATACCACTGAAAGAAAACCCTATTTGTGGAGGGAAAAAGGACATAAATTTCAATTGGGTGCAGTGTTGCATGACCGCGCAATTGTCAGTTGAAGTAACACAGAGCCAAAAATGTCCTGGTCAGAAAGGGGGGGGGGGGGGAATCCTTAGGTGAGTAAGTGGTGTGTGAGCCTGAGTGTGATGGAGCCATGTCCCAGACCTGCACTACTACAGGAATAAAGAGGCTGCAAGGTCATCCTGCAATCATCTGCTTCTTCCCATGTTTATCTATTGCTGCTTCTACAGATCAGGGGGCTGGCTGTGCACACAGGAGATCGATCCTATGAAAGACCTGTACATACACATGACATTCTGTCCCATCACCCGATGATTGCAGACCACAGCTCCGCCTACAACCAATTACCTCACCGATCATTCATATATATACTAATATAAAAGATACACTGTACTCGCCCCCTGCTCCGCAATCTCCTCCTTCATTCGCTCAGAGATGAAATGATCACCGCCCACATGTTGCTGGCTCCACCTGCTTGCACAGGCTTCGCAATCCATTGGTCCGTTGGTCTGCCACTCAGCAACGCCGAATCGATGTTGATCCCAGGAGAGCCAGCTGCAGACTGAGCAGTGGTGTTGGGGTTGCTAAGCAACACTCGTGTCTCCTCCCACTTCCTGCCCTCCCTCAGACTCCTCCCACTTCCGGTTCCCAGTCTCCTCCCACGGCCTTTCCTTTGGCTCCTCCCACTTCCGGCCCCCAGTCTCCTCTACAATAGAGTCTGGCTGCAGAATGGAGCTCCATTTTTAATAGGAAACACATGACTTCCACTCCCCTTTTTTTTGCTAGTGAACTTTAATGCAACAAACAAGCAGAGGCTGTAGAGTGGAGCTCCAGTCGACAGGAAACATGTGACCTCCACTCCAAATGTTTTAACGTTCATTAACAAAAACAAATGGTGGAATGGAGGTCACATGTTTTCTGTCGAAAGTGGAGCTCCAGTCTTCAGCCAGCTTTTCCAATGAAAAACCTTTTGTGGAAGAATGTGGCCAATGAGGAGCTGGACAGCTGTGACCCGGAAGTGTTGGCTGTGTGCTCCATGCGGTGACTGAGGCAGTGATGGTGGGAAGATGAATCTGTTACCGAAGAGCAGTAAGGAGTTCTCCTCCAGCGAGTACTGGCAGCAGTTCTTCCAGCGCAGGGGGGAGCGGGCCTTCGAGTGGTATGGCGGATACTTGGAGCTGTGTGGTGTGCTGCACAAATACATTCAACCGAAACACAAGGTGTGTACATGGACTGCTGGCTGCCTTCCCTTCTCTCACTCCCTCCTGTGAGCTCTGCATTAGGGCTCCAGCACAGAACCCTGTGTTCAGTTTCCTATGGATCTGAATGCAGTAACACTCCAAGGCCTGGCCTCCTTCACATAGTGTTCAAGGCTCCATTCACCCTTGTGCGACCTGGGGAAAAAATAAACTTGACAAAAGTCACATGACAAGTTGCAACCCATGTATTTCAATGGAAGCTGTTCAAATCCATGCAACCAAAGTTGCAGCGACTTTAAAAAGGTTCCTGTGCTACTCATGTGACTTTCATGTGACTGGAGTGATATAGACTGCAATGTAAACTCTCAAAAGTTACATGAAAGTCGCATCTTAACCATTTGATTTACCCCCCTTCCTGACCGGGCCATTTTTTTGCGATACAGAGCTGTTACTTTAACTGACAATTGCGCGGTCGTGCAATGCTGTACCCAAATTAAATTTGCGTCTTTTTTTCTCCACAAACAGAGCTTTCTTTTGATGGTATTTGATTGCCTGTGCGGTTTTTATTTTTTGCGTTTATAAACAAAAAAAGATTGACAATTTTGAAAAAAAAAAACTACACTTTTGACTTTTTGCTATTAAACATGTCCAGTAAATAATCAAATCTCTACATCAATTTAGGCCAAAAGGTATTCTGCTCCATGTCTTTGCTAAAAAAAAAAATCCCAATACATAAACGAATTGACTTGCGTGAAAGTTATAGCATTTACAAATGGCAGTAGATATGCTTTTTTCTTTTTTTTTAACTAGTAATGGCGATCAGCAACTTATAGCAGGAATGCGGCGGGCATTCAGACACTGGGGGAGAACTGACTTTGTGTCACTGACATCCCCAGTGACACCAATACAGTGATCAGTGCTAATAAAAAAGCACTGATGCTGTACTAATGGCACTGGGCAGGATAGGGTTAACATGTGGGGCGATCAAAGGGTTAACTGTGTGCTGCTTTACTGTGTGTGTGTGCTTTACACTGTAAGCACACTGCTTTGTATGGCTCTGCTATGCAAAGCCATACAAAGCAGTGTGCAGGAGCTGACAGGGAAGAGATCTGTGAACGCCAGGTGCTCACAGGGAATCACGGGCTGGGACCCAGTGATTGACAGCTGAGCCCGTGAATGGCAGAGTGGGTAGGGCGCGCACGCCCCCTACCCAGAACTGCAAAATCATGTATATATATGAGATTTTTCGCACCTGTGCCTCCCTGTAGCAGTATTTCTGCTATACGGTGGTGCGGAAGAGGTTAATGTTATCAATGCAACAGTAAAGCCAAAGTCGCACCCATCCAAAGTTACATCAAAGTCACAATGGAAATCGCACGACTTTGGAGTTACATAAGTGTGAATGAAATCTGTGCCTTTTGCAGGGCTGTGTTTACCAGCACAGTGATGGACAGGTGTTCCGGGCATCCCGTTGTCGGCTGTCCCATAGCAGTTAATTGGGATGCAGCGGTTGCACGGACACAGCTGCTGCTGCCATTATGACATCTATGTGGATGCTTCTATCCAAACACAACCTAGGGTTCATTTGGGACTCTGCGCCCCCACCAACAGGAATGTCACATTGGGAGCAGCAGCTGTGCCCGTGCATTTATTGCATCCCAGTTAACAGCTATGGGACAGCCGACAGAGAGATGCCCTAAACGCCTGTCCATCCCTGTGCCGGTAACCATGGGCCTGCACGGATTAAAATGCCCAGTGTGAATGAGGCCGATGGACCCATACGCACTGGGTCCATCAGCTGCAGCCACCGGGATTGTGTGTAAAACTGACAAGCGAACTCCTGTCTATTAGGTGGAAGCATTTTGGGCGGCTGCACTACTGCTTAATTGCTTTCATATACCCCTGGTATCGGTGCCGCTGTCATGTATTCCGGACTCTGGACTGGCATAGCGGGTGCCTCCGGGCTAATGGGGAGAGAGGCCCTGCTCCCTGTCCCTGGTTGAGTCATTCA
Source organism: Staurois parvus (assembly GCF_062004578.1). Taxonomy (NCBI): domain Eukaryota; kingdom Metazoa; phylum Chordata; class Amphibia; order Anura; family Ranidae; genus Staurois; species Staurois parvus. Next base: position 199,026 of record NW_028317862.1, read on the forward strand.
CTAGGCAGCTGTACAAGTGCGGAATGATCTCAGCCTTCAGTGATTCTAAGGCTGGGTTCACACTGATGCAGTGCGGAATTCGCAGCGAATTTTGCACTGCATCAGAATCGCACCCCGTTCTTGTGAACCGCTGCAGGTGTGTATGTTAAGTTAATAACACCCCGAAATCGGTCCGCAACACGCGGTGCGATGTGCAGAATCGGATCACATAGGTGTGAATACCCATGCGATCCGATTCTAGTGCGGAACAAAAAAAAATTGCGGACCATTTGCACTTCGGACCAGGTTTTTCTGCAGGATCTTTCTGCCAGCACCATCTGGTGTACATTTCATTTTGTTAGGCATATGTGCATATACCCTTAAGAAACTTCACTCTTTCAGTCAACATTGACTATGTTTAATCCTTATGCTGCTAGCAATAGATAGGAAAGTATATTGCATTTACCTGTTTTAAACTTTTTTTTTTTTTTATATACATTTCTTCAGTTACACCCTAGATTCTGTGCCTAGGCAAATGATGTCCTACATCCCAGGAATCTTTAGGGGGGAGGAGGGGCTTTCTTGGCTAAGCAAACACCCTGTTTGCATGCCTGAGCTAAGAGCAGATGGATTACAGGAAGTAAATGCTACAGGAATCATCTGCCCTTACTCAAGATGGCCACAGCTAAAAATGCTTGGGCTGTTTTTCAAAGTGATTTCTCAGCAAAATAAAAAATTAGACATGGATGGATGGGGGAGTTTGCTTTGAATATTAAAAATGAATTAAATAGTGTTTTTGATTTGTGTTGCTCAGATGCAGTGTAGTTAATTTTTAAGGACTTATGCACATGGATGCACCTGGGAGCCACATTTGTTCGCTTTCAGTCACAACCTGTACAAGTCAATGACAGGCTCTAATTTTTACGTTCTAAAACCAATAAAAAAAACTTATCTCCCTAATCACTATCTTCTCTAGAATGTACACTGAGCTGCACATGCACATTCTCCGTACCCCTAAGTGACATCTGAAGTCCTGCATCCAGAAGAATCAGAGAAGATGATTCCAGTGTCAGGAGGTTAGTATTTGTGGACTTCAGTTCTGCTTTAACCCTCCTCTACTTTATCCAAAGTTTTATCTTTAAATATACTTTCACTAGAGCGCTTTACCGAGCTTTAATAAGTGTTGTAAGAATTAATTATGGGAAAAAGGAAAGATCCTTTCACCACCTACTCTACACTGCATTCATTCAATGATAGAAGGTGGTGACAGGTCCAGGTTTTACATAACTGGTTTGTACATCTTGTTTCTTGCAGGTGCTAGTGGTGGGCTGTGGCAAAGTGAAAGGCTATATGATGCTGGATGCCAGAATCTGACCAATATTGTTTTGAGTGAAGTGGTCATTCGCCAAATGAACGAGCAAAATGCCAAACGAAGACCTCTGATGACATATCAGTTGATGGATGCCACACAGACTACATTTTCTGATTCTCACTTTCAGGCTGTGTTGGATAAGGGGACATTGGATGCCATACTCCCTGATACAGAAGAAAGAACTCTGGAAACTGCTACAAAGTTGCTGGTTGAAATTGGTTGTGTCTTGCAATATGGCGGACGATATGTTTTATGTATCTTTGGCTCAAGGCCACGTCTTGGACAAACTAGTAAATCAGTTCTACCAAGGTGGATGGATGGTTCGAGTTCATCAAGTATCAGAAGCAGCAGCAATGAGTCTGGCAGTCAGTTTCCTTTACTAGTATTTTTATTTGTGATGCGACTGATGCCAGGGTTTCCACAAGTCTTGGAAATTATGGCTAAGGAGGGCGCCAAGCCGCTGCGTTGTTCAAGCCCTGATGAACTAATGGCAGCAGTGAAAGAACAACAGCAATATGCACTAATCCGTAACCGCCTGAACCAAAATCAGAGTTCTCAGGAAGTGTCATTAGACTTGTGTGATGGAGATTCTGGAAGAATTTGTTACACCTTTTATGTGGTAGATAGTCTTACTGTAGGACTATCTCATGCCAATTATTTTGCAATATTTATAAGTAAGCTGGGCTTTCTTTTTTTTTTTCTTCTTCTTATGTCCTAATATTCTTTCTGTAATATTCTGCACTTAATGTAATATGAATAAGTCAAAGTCCGAACACCACTTTAAAGGGGACTATAATTAGCTACTCTTCTAAAGGATTTCCCATTTTAAATTTAAAGGAATTCACATACAATACAAATTCAGATGTTATATGTATGTATATATGTATGTGTCTCTATCTATATATATTCCCTTCTAGATTGTAAGCTCGAAAGAGCAGGGCCCTCGATCCCCTCATGTTTTGCATTGTATTGGTATTGTTCTGTCACATGTTCTGTCCCCCTTTGTAATGTACAGCGCTGAGTGAACTATTGGTGCTTTATAAATACTGTATAATAATAATATCTTCTTTTTTTTTCCCTTTAATTTTCTATTTTTTCCATTTTTCTTCTTTTCTCTTCTGTCAGCATCTTACTAACACTCAAATCCTGGTAGCAGTGGTGCTTAATTAAAGTAGAACTCTAGGTTTAATTTAATTTTAAATATTTTTTGGGGCCAAGCTGGTCCAAACAAACCATTTCCATTACTAAAACATACACCTGCTGTATAAACTGTATGTTACTTCAGCTGCGTGCAGCATACAGTGTTGTGTTCCAGGCAGTCAGCTAGAGACTTTCTGTCCCATTTCCAGGACAAAAACAAGTTAGCCTGAGCTTTGCTCAACCAGTCATAGAAGGCCTTGTATTAATTCTAAAAATGCAAAGCTTCATGTGAATGGCTGAGCAATGCTCATCCTAGCTGGATATTGTTCCAGGAATAGAGCAGGAAGTCCATTACTGCTGCTAGAACACAGCGCTCTCATTGCCATCTTTAACGCAAGGCAAACTGGCAGCTGCCCCGGGCCCAATCGTTGTGGGGCCCAAAAGCAGCTGCCCCTTGAGCCCTTTGTCTTGAAGGATCCCGGTGGCAGCAGGAGCAGGGGGAAGGCGAGCATCGAGGGCAGCTAGGATTGAGAGCCTATGAGCAGGAAGACTTCCCCTGACACTGAGCAGCAGCGGGTGCAGCATCCCCAACGGCGGTGCCTCCCAGAGCATGGAAACCTCTCGGCTCACAGCTCCGACAACTAGGGGACAAGCTGACCAGGGGCCCAGAGGACAAGGATGGGCTGGAGTGCAGATAGCCAGAGGCCACAGAGCAGGGGAACGAGCAGATCACCCAGAATCAGAATGGCCGCAGCCTGCTGCTGTCAGGTACAGAGCATCACACATACCTACTGGCAGACGGACTGGGACAGGGAGGCACGGGAGGAACTGAAGACAGGGCTAGGGTCTCTCTCTCTCACACCTCTCACCCCACCCCCTTTCTCCCCCTCACCTCTCTCTCATACCCCTCTACCCCCATTCTCCCCCCTTCCCAACTCCCCTTTCTCCCACCACCTCTCTCCTCCCCCCCCCCTCCTCATTGAATTTTGCTCTCCACCTGCCCTGGGCCATACAATAAGTAGCAGCTAGACTCAAAATAAGTTTACTACACCAGATCAGGCAGTGATTGTGATTGGTTGCCAGAGGTTACAGCATATCCTTACTGATTAGTTGCTAGAGGATACAGCACATAATTTCTGCTTGCTGATTGGTTGCTAGAGGTTACTGCACATCATTACCGCTCACCCATTGGTTGCTGGGGGGGTAGCTTGTGATCAGTGGCAATGGTGGTGGTGGGTGCAAACGGGATGAGTGACAACTTCAGACTCCACTTAGAGCAGAACTAAAGTCTATATTTAAAATGCAAGCAGTAGACCTTTTACCGCAGATGATACACACAATGGGGGTTAATTAATAAAGCTGCAAAATCTGGTGCAACTCTGCATAGAAACCAATCAGCTTCCAGGTTTTATTGCCAAAGTTTCATTGAACAAGCTGTTATAAGATGCTTGGCTGCCATGCACAGCTGTACCAGATTCTGAGGGCTCTAGTTTTAGTAAATCTACCCCACTGTCTCTGCTGCAACAAAATAAAAATGTAGACCAAGGATTTCCTGGTCACCATTATGCATTAAAGGTTTAATTTCACTTAAAATAGTTTGTTGGGCCAAGCTGGCCCAAACGCACTATTTCCATTACCGATGCATGCGCCTGCTGGCAGTGCTGTATTAACTGTATGCAGCATTAACTGCATACAGTATACAGCACTCAGGGCCATCTTTAACCGTTAGCCGCCCGGCCAATGGCCGTTTGGCGGCTTGAAAAGCGCTGCAGCTTTCCGGGTGCACGCCATTTGGCGTGCTCCCGCACATGCGCGGTTTGCGCGGTTGCAGAGCGACGCAGCAGTGCAATCTGTCACCGCCCGTGCACCTCGGACACGGCCGATGACAGATCCGAGTACCGGCTCCCGTTGCTGGTACCATGTGACCTGCTGTGACCAATCACAGCAGGTCACATGACAGTTGTATACAATGGATGGCTTCATTCATGATGCCATCCATTGTATACTAGTGCCCAGCTGTGAATGGTCACAGCTAATCACATGCACATGTCATGTGATTAGCTGTGACCAAATCACAGCTAAGCACAAAAAAAAAAAAAAAGCTGAATGAATCGATTTCATTCAGGTAAATGCTTGCTTATAGCAAAGTAATTCTTTGCTATAAGCAAATTGTGTAAAAAAAAAAAAAAATACTGATCACTTCCCCAAAGTAGTACAGTGTTACTATGGTAACATTGTACTATTTTGGTCATAGTAAAATATGAAAAAAAATCTTAAAAAAAATAAAAAAAAATGTAATAAAAAAGTAAATATAATAAAAAAAAATTAAAAAAAAAAAATATATTTTTTTTTCATACTGTCACCAGTCAGTGTCGCTGTTCACCGCCATGCCAGTTATATGATGACGCTGTACTGCACTGGTGACAGTATGTAAAAAAAAAAATAGTGAAAATAATTTTTTTAATTTTTTCATTTTCCGAAAAATTATGACAAAAAAATACAACTTCAAAAAACTCGCCATGCCTCTTATGAAGTACGTCGGACTGTCTACTCTGCAAAAAGGGGTCATTTGGGGGATATCTGTACTGTTCTGACATTCTTGGACCTCAAGATATTAGATTGGCTGTCAGTACTTCAGGATTGATCAATATTCAGATCTATACCATAGTTTGTAAACTCTATAACTTTCCTACAAACTAAAAAATACATCCTAATTTGGGTTATTTTCACCAAAGACATGTAGCAGAATACATCTCGGCCTAAATTTATGAAGAACAATTATTTATTTGTAAACTTTTATAACAGAAACAAAAATGTGTTTTTTTTTCAAAATTTTTGGTCTTTTTTTGTTAATTTAGCAAAAAATAAAAACCCCAGCGGTGATTAAATACCACCAAAAGAAAGCTCTAGTTGTGTGAAGAAAATGATAAAATTTTAGTTTGGGTACAACGTTGTATGACCGCGCAATTGTCATTCAAAGTGTGAGAGCGCTGAAACCTGAAAACTGGCCTGGGCAGGAAGGTGTAAAATTGCACGGTATTGAAATGGTTAATAATGATTCCCGGAACAACTGGTCAAGAAAATATATCCCTCTCTACCTCCACTAATGAAAGCCCTTCAGTTTCACTAATTCTGGATACCCAGGATTACCCCAAATGGGGGAAATGTCTAGAAACCCACTGATGCTTAGAGTAGTCTTAAAGCATCCCATACTGGAGAGCCAACTCCAAGTGGGAGAGTGCCGGAAGAACTGGGTTGGTTAATACAATCAGCCTAGCCACTGAGTCTGAGTGATTTAAGAGCCCTTATCCAGTTAGTTGCTGAAGCTGTGCCACTAGGTAATACATTCTAGGATGTGGGACGGGTAGCCATATTGTAAGGCCGACAGACTGATTCTGGCCTGTTGTTTCTTCCATATTAGATCTAAAAATTGGGAGTCTATTCAGGGGAACCACAACTTTGCTATCCATATAGGGGAGTTGTGAAAAACATATAGGCGCTGCGGTGACCAAATCATTTTGATCAGGTTTACCTGCCCTACCACTGATAGGGGAAGCTTACGCCAGGCCTTACATTTCGTTTTGTGCTTATCTAGTAGCGGAGCCAGATTTAGTTGTAGGTACTGATTAGGATCAGGGGAGACATATTTAAAGGACGTAGTGACCGGTATCTGTGAGGTACAAGCTGGTAGGGGCAAATTTAGTGTCTCCAGGGGCATAAGGGCAGATTTATTCCAATTAATGATGAAACCGGAGTATTTCCCAAATCAAGTGATAAGATCCATGAGTGCCTTCAACGAGTTGGCTGTGTCACCTAAATGTAATAGGGTGGTATAGGCATAGAGGGATATCTTTTCCTCTGTGTTTCCTCTGTGGACAGAGTTGCAGATCATAATGGCCAGAGGCTCTATTGCCAAGGCAAGAGCAGGGGGGAGAGGGGTCACCCACCCCTGCCAAGTGCCCCTTGGAAAGTTTGTTATTTATGTGAAGTCTGTCTAGTTAATACAATTGATGCCCAAGCCAGACCTAGAGAGTACTTCCCAAAGATAGGGCCATTCTACACTGTCAAACGCGAGAATGGACCTCCTTCCCCCAGGCTGATCCTCATGAATCCGTGTACCAATGACCTTAGCCTGGTCACCAAGACTCGAGCTAAGAGTTTAATGTTTCTATTCAATAAAGAAATGGGGCAGTACGAGTATGACAAAAGCTTCTTTCCAAGGTTTCGGGAGTAAAATAATTATAGCTTCCTGCATAGAATTCGGCAGTTCTTTTTTTGTAATTTTCATTTTTTTTTTAATTCTATAACTTTGATTGAACTAATATCTTATAATCTTGTTATTAAAGTTGTCACTTAGGCAGTTCCTGTTAAAGGGAGACAACGCCCTGTCCCCCCCTGAATGGTTTTCCTGCATTTTCACTCTGGCACATTTGCTTTCAGTAAGCTTTGTAAAAACTTACTGAAGCACATGGTGCACAAATGCTTGTACTGGGCAGTGACATACCCACACAATCATAGTACTTTAGCAAACTAAAGCAGCTGTAATCCCTAACTGGATGACATAGTAACCAGGCAACTTTTTTAATTTTTAGGAAGTATTTGTGGGCTAGAAAACACACAGGTCAAACTTGGATTTAACTTCTATGTGAGGTGAACATATTTTCTTTACTGTAGCTCTTATTACATCCAGGGTGATCTTTGTCAGTCACATTCTTGAAACTTGCAGTTTAAGAAGTTACTGCTAATAAGACCCACTATTGCAAAAACCAGGTGTATAGGAAAAATATAGTGGCAAGGTCACCCACCCCCAAAACACTAATAAAATCATACAAGGATGAAAATAAGTTACATTGGGAAGTTGAATATCTATTTTATATTTTTTTGTTACTGCAGTTACTTTTGGATTCCTGTTTTCCAGTTCCCCAGGGAAGAGAAACAGAGTGGCTGTTTGGTTCTGAACCTGGATGGAGACAATTGGCTAGAAGCGTTGGGTTCAGTCGTCTGATAATCGTGGCCTTGCATAGGGATCAGCACTTTGAAAGCATGGATTGTATTCAGTCAGAGCTGTCTGCTAAAGTTCTAGAACTAGCTCTGTCAGGATTGGCAGATAACCAGCAGGTAAAATTGTGTGCTGCCACCACTGTAGCCCACTGAGTTTGGAATCTTAAGGCTAATTATCTCTAAAACATAAATGCTGGTCTCTAGGTTATTTAGAAATACCTGTCCTTGCTTTCTCAAAGAAATACTGAATTACTGTGGCGAAAATATTATGTTTAAGGTGGCACACTGAGTCAAAGTAATTCTTCTCTGTCCAGTCTTTACTCTACTCTGAAAAATGCAAATGCTCTAGTGGATATAGTGCCATTATAGGGCAGATAGGCAAAAGATGTAGAAGAGCTACAGGTGCAGGTCTGGTTACAGACCTGGACAATGCAATACAGACCCACCTTGTAAAGATTCATCCCAATCACACCCCCCCTCCATTAGTACAGATCCCCAGTAACCACCAGTACAGACATCCCAGTACACCTCCCGAAATATAGACAACCCGCAGTAAAGACATCTTGGTGCGGACCCTTCCCAGTAAGGACTCCCTCAGTGCAGTCACCCTCAGTACAGATCCCCATAACAGATTCCCCATTGCAGAAAAGCAAAGTGGAGCCCCCTTCAGTTTAAACCTTCCCAGTGCAGATTCACCCTGTACAGTCCACATCACTACAGACCCCTCCTGAGTACAGACCCTTCCATAGACACACCCAGTACAGAACCCCTGAACTAATGACCCACCCACAAAACAAAACGCTTAGTACACAAACCATTATTGCACACACATTTGCTGTGTTGCTGATGCTCTGGTCAAAAAGGTTCTGCTGTCTGTCCTCCGTAGAGGGGTATACCTTCTTCCCCGTTTTACAGTCGAGACAGCGCACACAGACGGGACAGCAGTGCAGAGTTCATACTCTTCCAGTCCCCTAGAAGGATCGGCCTCAAGCGGAGATCTGCCTAGGTGAAAGATCAGCCGCGAAGGATGCAACCTCTAGGGGGTGCTGAAACAGTATAGAAACTCATGTATGACTTTCACATCAAAGATCAAAAATGCATGCTATTTTTGAAACACCGTGCTCTGCAAAGTATGGTAGTGTGCTTCAATGCAGTTAACTATGGACATGCCCCTATGCAGACATTCCAAGGATAGACACTCTCAGTACAGAATCGCCTTGTACAGGTCACCCCCCAACTACAGACACCTCCAATGGAAAAGACCCCCCAGTAACCACCAGTACAAACACCCCTCAGCACAGACACCCCAGTACACCCCCAGAAGTATTGACACTCCTCAGTGAAGACATCCGAGAGCAGACCCCCTTCAGTAAAGACTACAAATTCTGAATCAATCCTCTGCCCACTGCTTTACACCCTTTTTTAGCAAAATTTTCACAACAGGGATTTTTAGTTCACATGTATATCAATACATGTTTAAGGTGGCCAACTGCGTTAAAATAATCCTTCTCTGGCCAGGATCTACTCTACTCTGAAAAATGCAAATGCTCTAGTGGATATAGTGCCATTTTAGGGCAGATAGGCAAAAGATGAAGAAAAGCTACAGGTGCAGGTCTGGTTACAGACCTGGACAATGCAATACAGACCCACCTTGTAAAGATTCATCCCAATCACACCCCCCCTCCATTAGTACAGATCCCCAGTAACCACCAGTACAGACACCCCAGTACACCTCCTGAAAAAAGACAACCCTCAGTAAAGACATCTTGTGCGGACCCTCCCCAGTAAGGACTCTCGCAGTGCAGTCCCCCTCAGTACAGATCCCCAGTACAGATTCCCCATTGCAGAAAAACCAAGTGGAGTCCCCCTCAGTTTAAACCTTCCCAATGCAGATTCACCCTGTACAGTCCACATCAGTACAGACCCCTCCTGAGTACAGACCCTTCCATAGACACACGCAGTACAGAACCCCTGAACTAATGACCCACCCACAAAACACAACCCTCAGTACACAAACCATTATTGCACACACATTTGCTGTGTTGCTGATGCTCTGGTCAAAAAGATTCTGCTGTCTGTCCTCCATAGAGGGGTATACCTTCTTCCCCGTTTTACAGTCGAGACGGCGCACACAGACGGGACAGCAGTGCAGAGTTCATACTCTTCCAGTCCCCTAGAAGGATCGGCCTCAAGCGGAGATCTGCCTAGGTGAAAGATCAGCCGCGAAGGATGCAACCTCTAGGGGGTGCTGAAACAGTATAGAAACTCATGTATGACTTTCACATCAAAGATCAAAAATGCATGCTATTTTTGAAACACCGTGCTCTGCAAAGTATGGTAGTGTGCTTCAATGCAGTTAACTATGGACATGACCCTATGCAGACATTCCAAGGATAGACACTCTCAGTACAGAATCGCCTTGTACAGGTCACCCCCCAACTACAGACGCCTCCAATGGAAAAGACCCCCCAGTAACCACCAGTACAAACACCCCTCAGCACAGACACCCCAGTACACCCCCAGAAGTAATGACACTCCTCAGTGTAGACATCCGAGAGCAGACCCCCTTCAGTAAAGACTACAAATTCTGAATCAGTCCTCTGCCCACTGCTTTACACCCTTTTTTAGCAAAATTTCCACAACAGGGATTTTTAGTTCACATGTATTTCAATACATGTTTAAGGTGGCCAACTGCGTCAAAATTAAACTTCTCTGGCCAGGCTCTACTCTACTCTGAAAAATGCAAATGCTCTAGTGGATATAGTGCCATTATAGGGCAGATAGGCAAAAGATGAAGAAAAGCTACAGGTGCAGGTCTGGTTACAGACCTGAACAATGCAATACAGACCCACCTTGTAAAGATTCATCCCAATCACACCCCCCCTCCATTAGTACAGATCCCCAGTAACCACCAGTACAGACATCCCAGTACACCTCACGAAATATTGACAACCCGCAGTAAAGACATCTTGGTGCGGACCCTTCCCAGTAAGGACTCCCTCAGTGCAGTCACCCTCAGTACAGATCCCCATAACAGATTCCCCATTGCAGAAAAGCAAAGTGGAGCCCCCTTCAGTTTAAACCTTCCCAGTGCAGATTCACCCTGTACAGTCCACATCACTACAGACCCCTCCTGAGTACAGACCCTTCCATAGACACACTCAGTACAGAACCCCTGCACTAATGACCCACCCAGAAAACACAACCCTCAGTACACAAACCATCATTGCACACACATTTGCTGTGTTGCTGATGCTCTGGTCAAAAAGATTCTGCTGTCTGTCCTCCGTAGAGGGGTATACCTTCTTCCCCGTTTTACAGTCGAGACGGCGCACACAGACGGGACAGCAGTGCAGAGTTCATACTCTTCCAGTCCCCTAGAAGGATCGGCCTCAAGCGGAGATCTGCCTAGGTGAAAGATCAGCCGCGAAGGATGCAACCTCTAGGGGGTGCTGAAACAGTATAGAAACTCATGTATGACTTTCACATCAAAGATCAAAAATGCATGCTATTTTTGAAACACCGTGCTCTGCAAAGTATGGTAGTGTGCTTCAATGCAGTTAACTATGGACATGACCCTATGCAGACATTCCAAGGATAGACACTCTCAGTACAGAATCGCCTTGTACAGGTCACCCCCCAACTACAGACGCCTCCAATGGAAAAGACCCCCCAGTAACCACCAGTACAAACACCCCTCAGCACAGACACCCCAGTATACCCCCAGAAGTAATGACACTCCTCAGTATAGACATCCGAGAGCAGGCCCCCTTCAGTAAAGACTACAAATTCTGAATCAATCCTCTGCCCACTGCTTTACACTCTTTTTTAGCAAAATTTCCACAACAGGGATTTTTAGTTCACATGTATTTCAATACATGTTTAAGGTGGCCAACTGCGTCAAAATAATCCTTCTCTGGCCAGGATCTACTCTACTATGAAAAATGCAAATGCTCTAGTGGATATAGTGCCATTTTAGGGCAGATAGGCAAAAGATGAAGAACAGCTACAGGTGCAGGTCTGGTTACAGACCTGGACAATGCAATACAGACGCACCTTGTAAAGATTCATCCCAATCACACCCCCCCTCCATTAGTACAGATCCCCAGTAACCACTAGTACAGACACCCCAGTACACCTCCTGAAAAAAGACAACCCTCAGTAAAGACATCTTGTGCGGACCCTCCCCAGTAAGGACTCCCGCAGTGCAGTCCCCCTCAGTACAGATCCCCAGTACAGATTCCCCATTGCAGAAAAACCAAGTGGAGTCCCCCTCAGTTTAAACCTTCCCAATGCAGATTCACCCTGTACAGTCCACATAAGTACAGACCCCTCCTGAGTACAGACCCTTCCATAGACACACCCAGTACAGAACCCCTGAACTAATGACCCACCCACAAAACAAAACGCTTAGTACACAAACCATTATTGCACACACATTTGCTGTGTTGCTGATGCTCTGGTCAAAAAGGTTCTGCTGTCTGTCCTCCGTAGAGGGGTATACCTTCTTCCCCGTTTTACAGTCGAGACGGCGCACACAGACGGGACAGCAGTGCAGAGTTCATACTCTTCCAGTCCCCTAGAAGGATCGGCCTCAAGCGGAGATCTGCCTAGGTGAAAGATCAGCCGCGAAGGATGCAACCTCTAGGGGGTGCTGAAACAGTATAGAAACTCATGTATGACTTTCACATCAAAGATCAAAAATGCATGCTATTTTTGAAACACCGTGCTCTGCAAAGTATGGTAGTGTGCTTCAATGCAGTTAACTATGGACATGACCCTATGCAGACATTCCAAGGATAGACACTCTCAGTACAGAATCGCCTTGTACAGGTCACCCCCCAACTACAGACGCCTCCAATGGAAAAGACCCCCCAGTAACCACCAGTACAAACACCCCTCAGCACAGACACCCCAGTATACCCCCAGAAGTAATGACACTCCTCAGTGTAGACATCCGAGAGCAGGCCCCCTTCAGTAAAGACTACAAATTCTGAATCAATCCTCTGCCCACTGCTTTACACTCTTTTTTAGCAAAATTTCCACAACAGGGATTTTTAGTTCACATGTATTTCAATACATGTTTAAGGTGGCCAACTGCGTCAAAATAATCCTTCTCTGGCCAGGATCTACTCTACTATGAAAAATGCAAATGCTCTAGTGGATATAGTGCCATTTTAGGGCAGATAGGCAAAAGATGAAGAACAGCTACAGGTGCAGGTCTGGTTACAGACCTGGACAATGCAATACAGACGCACCTTGTAAAGATTCATCCCAATCACACCCCCCCCTCCATTAGTACAGATCCCCAGTAACCACTAGTACAGACACCCCAGTACACCTCCTGAAAAAAGACAACCCTCAGTAAAGACATCTTGTGCAGACCCTCCCCAGTAAGGACTCCCGCAGTGCAGTCCCCCTCAGTACAGATCCCCAGTACAGATTCCCCATTGCAGAAAAACCAAGTGGAGTCCCCCTCAGTTTAAACCTTCCCAATGCAGATTCACCCTGTACAGTCCACATAAGTACAGACCCCTCCTGAGTACAGACCCTTCCATAGACACACCCAGTACAGAACCCCTGAACTAATGACCCACCCACAAAACAAAACGCTTAGTACACAAACCATTATTGCACACACATTTGCTGTGTTGCTGATGCTCTGGTCAAAAAGGTTCTGCTGTATGTCCTCCGTAGAGGGGTATACCTTCTTCCCCGTTTTACAGTCGAGACAGCGCACACAGACGGGACAGCAGTGCAGAGTTCATACTCTTCCAGTCCCCTAGAAGGATCGGCCTCAAGCGGAGATCTGCCTAGGTGAAAGATCAGCCGCGAAGGATGCAACCTCTAGGGGGTGCTGAAACAGTATAGAAACTCATGTATGACTTTCACATCAAAGATCAAAAATGCATGCTATTTTTGAAACACCGTGCTCTGCAAAGTATGTTAGTGTGCTTCAATGCAGTTAACTATGGACATGACCCTATGCAGACATTCCAAGGATAGACACTCTCAGTACAGAATCGCCTTGTACAGGTCACCCCCCAACTACAGACGCCTCCAATGGAAAAGACCCCCCAGTAACCACCAGTACAAACACCCCTCAGCACAGACACCCCAGTATACCCCCAGAAGTAATGACACTCCTCAGTGTAGACATCCGAGAGCAGACCCCCTTCAGTAAAGACTACAAATTCTGAATCAATCCTCTGCCCACTGCTTGACACACTTTTTAGCAAAATTTTCATAACAGGGATTTTTAGTTCACATGTATTTCAATACATGTTTAAGGTGGCCAACTGCGTCAAAATAATCCTTCTCTGGCCAGGCTCTACTCTACTCTGAAAAATGCAAATGCTCTAGTGGATATAGTGCCATTATAGGGCAGATAGGCAAAAGATGAAGAAAAGCTACAGGTGCAGGTCTGGTTACAGACCTGGACAATGCAATACAGACCCACCTTGTAAAGATTCATCCCAATCACACCCCCCCTCCATTAGTACAGATCCCCAGTAACCACCAGTACAGACATCCCAGTACACCTCCCGAAATATAGACAACCCGCAGTAAAGACATCTTGGTGCGGACCCTTCCCAGTAAGGACTCCCTCAGTGCAGTCACCCTCAGTACAGATCCCCATAACAGATTCCCCATTGCAGAAAAGCAAAGTGGAGCCCCCTTCAGTTTAAACCTTCCCAGTGCAGATTCACCCAGTACAGTCCACAGCAGTACAGACCCCTCCTGAGTACAGACCCTTCCATAAACACACCCAGTACAGAACCCCTGAACTAATGACCCACCCACAAAACACAACCCTCAGTACACAAACCATTATTGCACACACATTTGCTGTGTTGCTGATGCTCTGGTCAAAAAGATTCTGCTGTCTGTCCTCCGTAGAGGGGTATACCTTCTTCCCCGTTTTACAGTCGAGACGGCGCACACAGACGGGACAGCAGTGCAGAGTTCATACTCTTCCAGTCCCCTAGAAGGATCGGCCTCAAGCGGAGATCTGCCTAGGTGAAAGATCAGCCACGAAGGATGCAACCTCTAGGGGGTGCTGAAACAGTATAGAAACTCATGTATGACTTTCACATCAAAGATCAAAAATGCATGCTATTTTTGAAACACCGTGCTCTGCAAAGTATGGTAGTGTGCTTCAATGCAGTTAACTATGGACATGACCCTATGCAGACATTCCAAGGATAGACACTCTCAGTACAGAATCGCCTTGTACAGGTCACCCCCCAACTACAGACGCCTCCAATGGAAAAGACCCCCCAGTAACCACCAGTACAAACACCCCTCAGCACAGACACCCCAGTACACCCCCAGAAGTAATGACACTCCTCAGTGTAGACATCCGAGAGCAGACCCCCTTCAGTAAAGACTACAAATTCTGAATCAATCCTCTGCCCACTGCTTTACACCCTTTTTTAGCAAAATTTCCACAACAGGGATTTTTAGTTCACATGTATTTCAATACATGTTTAAGGTGGCCAACTGCGTCAAAATTATCCTTCTCTGGCCAGGCTCTACTCTACTCTGAAAAATGCAAATGCTCTAGTGGATATAGTGCCATTATAGGGCAGATAGGCAAAAGATGAAGAAAAGCTACAGGTGCAGGTCTGGTTACAGACCTGGACAATGCAATACAGACCCACCTTGTAAAGATTCATCCCAATCACACCCCCCCTCCATTAGTACAGATCCCCAGTAACCACCAGTACAGACATCCCAGTACACCTCACGAAATATTGGCAAACCGCAGTAAAGACATCTTGGTGCGGACCCTTCCCAGTAAGGACTCCCTCAGTGCAGTCACCCTCAGTACAGATCCCCATAACAGATTCCCCATTGCAGAAAAGCAAAGTGGAGCCCCCTTCAGTTTAAACCTTCCCAGTGCAGATTCACCCAGTACAGTCCACAGCAGTACAGACCCCTCCTGAGTACAGACCCTTCCATAAACACACCCAGTACAGAACCCCTGAACTAATGACCCACCCACAAAACACAACCCTCAGTACACAAACCATTATTGCACACACATTTGCTGTGTTGCTGATGCTCTGGTCAAAAAGATTCTGCTGTCTGTCCTCCGTAGAGGGGTATACCTTCTTCCCCGTTTTACAGTCGAGACGGCGCACACAGACGGGACAGCAGTGCAGAGTTCATACTCTTCCAGTCCCCTAGAAGGATCGGCCTCAAGCGGAGATCTGCCTAGGTGAAAGATCAGCCACGAAGGATGCAACCTCTAGGGGGTGCTGAAACAGTATAGAAACTCATGTATGACTTTCACATCAAAGATCAAAAATGCATGCTATTTTTGAAACACCGTGCTCTGCAAAGTATGGTAGTGTGCTTCAATGCAGTTAACTATGGACATGACCCTATGCAGACATTCCAAGGATAGACACTCTCAGTACAGAATCGCCTTGTACAGGTCACCCCCCAACTACAGACGCCTCCAATGGAAAAGACCCCCCAGTAACCACCAGTACAAACACCCCTCAGCACAGACACCCCAGTACACCCCCAGAAGTAATGACACTCCTCAGTGTAGACATCCGAGAGCAGACCCCCTTCAGTAAAGACTACAAATTCTGAATCAATCCTCTGCCCACTGCTTTACACCCTTTTTTAGCAAAATTTCCACAACAGGGATTTTTAGTTCACATGTATTTCAATACATGTTTAAGGTGGCCAACTGCGTCAAAATTATCCTTCTCTGGCCAGGCTCTACTCTACTCTGAAAAATGCAAATGCTCTAGTGGATATAGTGCCATTATAGGGCAGATAGGCAAAAGATGAAGAAAAGCTACAGGTGCAGGTCTGGTTACAGACCTGGACAATGCAATACAGACCCACCTTGTAAAGATTCATCCCAATCACACCCCCCCTCCATTAGTACAGATCCCCAGTAACCACTAGTACAGACACCCCAGTACACCTCCTGAAAAAAGACAACCCTCAGTAAAGACATCTTGTGCGGACCCTCCCCAGTAAGGACTCCCGCAGTGCAGTCCCCCTCAGTACAGATCCCCAGTACAGATTCCCCAGTACAGATTCCCCATTGCAGAAAAGCAAAGTGGAGCCCCCTTCAGTTTAAACCTTCCCAGTGCAGATTCACCCTGTACAGTCCACATCAGTACAGACCCCTCCTGAGTACAGACCCTTCCATAGACACACCCAGTACAGAACCCCTGAACTAATGACCACCCACAAAACAAAACGCTTAGTACACAAACCATTATTGCACACACATTTGCTGTGTTGCTGATGCTCTGGTCAAAAAGATTCTGCTGTCTGTCCTCCGTAGAGGGGTATACCTTCTTCCCCGTTTTACAGTCGAGACGGCGCACACAGACGGGACAGCAGTGCAGAGTTCATACTCTTCCAGTCCCCTAGAAGGATCGGCCTCAAGAGGAGATCTGCCTAGGTGAAAGATCAGCCGCGAAGGATGCAACCTCTAGGGGGTGCTGAAACAGTATAGAAACTCATGTATGGACTTTCACATCAAAGATCAAAAATGCATGCTATTTTTGAAACACCGTGCTCTGCAAAAGTATGGTAGTGTGCTTCAATGCAGTTAACTATGGACATGCCCCTATGCAGACATTCCAAGGACAGACACTCTCAGTACAGAATCGCCTTGTACAGGTCACCCCCCAACTACAGACACCTCCAATGGAAAAGACCCCCCAGTAACCACCAGTACAAACACCCCTCAGCACAGACACCCCAGTACACCCCCGGAAGTATTGACACTCCTCAGTGATGACATCCGAGAGCAGACCCCCTTCAGTAAAGACTAGAAATTGTGAATCAATCCTCTGCCCACTGCTTTACACCCTTTCTAGCAAACTTTCCACAACAGGGATTTTTACTTTGATTGCCCAAAAGTTAATCCCTTCCTGCCTAGTGTCATTCATACCCTGTTTCCCCTAAAATAAGACCTACCCCGAAAATAAGACCTAGTACTATTTTTGAGAATTGCTAAAGTATCAGACCTACCCTGAAAATAAGACCTAGTTGTGATCAGGGCTTTTTTTTTCAGCTGGAATGTGGCAGAACGCCTTTCCGCCACCTCTGGCTCTGGCACTGGCCCTGCGCACACCCATATCTACCGTCTCTTATAAACACAAGCGTGGCTCAACTTACAGCACCATCCGCTCCCACAGAACCTCCCTACTTCTGTACTCAGTGTGGGACAGGGAAGGAACAGATATATGCGGGTGCACTATGCAGTGTGTTTAGGAGTGGGGCTTCTCCTCCTGCAGCCTAATGCATGGAAGCCAATGCCTTAGGGGTAATCACCGGCCAGTGGGGAAGTGGCGGAGTGGTGAGTAAGTGTGCTTGGTGCACTGTGTGGGAAGACCCAAAATGGGAGTTACTATAAAGAGAGGCCGGCTGCTGACAGCTGTGTTTTGCAAAGCTAGCTAACCATATGAGGGCAGTGGAGGGGGATGTGCAAAGGTGAGCTACAGTCAGGTGTTGCAGAGGTAAATTGAGTCAGGTGAGTTGCAGACAGGGTGCATAGGTGAGCTGCGGCTGGGGGGGTGCAGAGGTGAGCTGAGTTGCAACCCACCTTTGCACCCCCCAACCACAGCTCAGCTCTGCATCCCACGTCTGCAACTCACCCCTGCACTCTGTCTGTGGCTCATATCTGCACCCTGTCTGAAAGTCACCTGTCAAGTCAAATCTGCAGCACCTGACTGCAGCTCACAACTGTCATCAGCCGGCCCTCTCCATAGTAACCCTCATCCACAACTGCCTGCAGCTCACCTCTGCACCCCCTGTCCACACCTGGACATTTAAAAAATAAGACCTACCCCAAAAATAAGACCTAGTGTGTTTTTTGGAGCCAAAAAAAATATAAGACAGTGTCTTATTTTCAGGGAAACACGGTAGTGTCAGTGCTTTTTATTAGCAGTGATCACTGGGGATGTCAGTAGCAGTTAGTTCCCCCCAGTGTCAGAATGCCCACCGCAGTCCCACTATAAGTTGCTGATCGCCGTCATTACTAGTACAAATGAAAATTCCAGTATATATACACCGCCATTTGTAGATGCTATAAACCAGTTAATGTACATGTATTTGTAGCAGAATACATTTTGGCTTAAATATATGACGAAATTTGATTTTTTAAAAAATTTTTTTAAATTGTGTTTTATAGCAAAAAGTCAAAAATATTTTTTTTTATTTCACAAAATTGTCGGTCTTTATCGTGTAAAAAATTTAAAAACCCGTACAAGCGATCAAATACCACTGAAGGAAAACCCTATTTGTGGAGGGGAAAAGGACATCAATTTCAATTGGGTGCAGTGTTGTATGACCGCGCAATTGTCAGTTAAAGTAACACAGCACCAAAAATGTCCTGGTCAGGAAGGGGGATCCTTAGGTGGGTAAGTGGTATGTGAGCCTGAGTGTGATGGAGCCATGTCCCAGACCTGCACTACTACAGGAATAAAGAGGCTGCAAGGTCATCCTGCAATCATCTGCTTCTTCCCATGTTTATCTATTGCTGCTTCTACAGATCAGGGGGCTGGCTGTGCACACAGGAGATCGATCCTATGAAAGACCTGTACATACACATGACATTCTGTCCCATCACCCGATGATTGCAGACCACAGCTCCGCCTACAACCAATTACCTCACCGATCATTCATATATATACTAATATAAAAGATACACTGTACTCGCCCCCTGCTCCGCAATCTCCTCCTTCATTCGCTCAGAGATGAAATGATCACCGCCCACATGTTGCTGGCTCCACCTGCTTGCACAGGCTTCGCAATCCATTGGTCCGTTGGTCTGCCACTCAGCAACGCCGAATCGATGTTGATCCCAGGAGAGCCAGCTGCAGACTGAGCAGTGGTGTTGGGGTTGCTAAGCAACACTCGTGTCTCCTCCCACTTCCTGCCCTCCCTCAGACTCCTCCCACTTCCGGTCCCCAGTCTCCTCCCACGGCCTTTCCTTTGGCTCCTCCCACTTCCGGCCCCCAGTCTCCTCTAAAATAGAGTCTGGCTGCAGAATGGAGCTCCATTTTTAATAGGAAACACATGACTTCCACTCCCCTTTTTTTTGCTAGTGAACTTTAATGCAACAAACAAGCAGAGGCTGTAGAGTGGAGCTCCAGTCGACAGGAAACATGTGACCTCCACTCCAAATGTTTTAAAGTTCATTAACAAAAACAAATGGAGGTCACATGTTTCCTGTCGAGTGGAGCTCCAGTCTTCAGATAGCTTTTCCAATGAAAAACCTTTTCTGGGAAGAATGTGGCCAATGAGGAGGTGGACAGCTGTGACCCGGAAGTGTTGGCTGTGTGCTCCATGCGGTGACTGAGGCAGTGATGGTGGGAAGATGAATCTGTTACCGAAGAGCAGTAAGGAGTTCTCCTCCAGCGAGTACTGGCAGCAGTTCTTCCAGCGCAGGGGGGAGCGGGCCTTCGAGTGGTATGGCGGATACTTGGAGCTGTGTGGTGTGCTGCACAAATACATTCAACCGAAACACAAGGTGTGTACATGGACTGCTGGCTGCCTTCCCTTCTCTCACTCCCTCCTGTGAGCTCTGCATTAGGGCTCCAGCACAGAACCCTGTGTTCAGTTTCCTATGGATCTGAATGCAGTAACACTCCAAGGCCTGGCCTCCCTCACATAGTGTTCAAGGCTCCATTCACCCTTGTGCGACTTGGGGAAAAAATAAACTTGACAAAAGTCACATGACAAGTTGCAACCCATGTATTTCAATGGAAGCTGTTCAAATGCATGCAACCAAAGTTGCAGCGACTTTAAAAAGGTTCCTGTGCTACTCATGTGACTTTCATGCGACTGGAGTGATATAGACTGCAATGTAAACTCTCAAAAGTTGCATGAAAGTCGCATCTTAACCATTTGATTTACCTCTTTTCCTGACCGGGCCATTTTTTTGCGATACAGAGCTGTTACTTTAACTGACAATTGCGCGGTTATGCAATGCTGTACCCAAATTAAATTTGCGTCTTTTTTTCTCCACAAACAGAGCTTTCTTTTGATGGTATTTGATTGCCTGTGCGGTTTTTATTTTTTGCGTTTATAAACAAAAAAAGATTGACAATTTTGAAAAAAAAAAACTACACTTTTGACTTTTTGCTATTAAACATGTCCAGTAAATAATCAAATCTCTACATCAATTTAGGCCAAAAGGTATTCTGCTCCATGTCTTTGCTAAAAAAAAAAATCCCAATACATAAACGAATTGACTTGCGTGAAAGTTATAGCATTTACAAATGGCAGTAGATATGCTTTTTTCTTTTTTTTTAACTAGTAATGGCGATCAGCAACTTATAGCAGGAATGCGGCGGGCATTCAGACACTGGGGGAGAACTGACTTTGTGTCACTGACATCCCCAGTGACACCAATACAGTGATCAGTGCTAATAAAAAAGCACTGATGCTGTACTAATGGCACTGGGCAGGATAGGGTTAACATGTGGGGCGATCAAAGGGTTAACTGTGTGCTGCTTTACTGTGTGTGTGTGCTTTACACTGTAAGCACACTGCTTTGTATGGCTCTGCTATGCAAAGCCATACAAAGCAGTGTGCAGGAGCTGACAGGGAAGAGATCTGTGAACGCCAGGTGCTCACAGGGAATCACGGGCTGGGACCCAGTGATTGACAGCTGAGCCCGTGAATGGCAGAGTGGGTAGGGCGCGCACGCCCCCTACCCAGAACTGCAAAATCATGTATATATATGAGATTTTTCGCACCTGTGCCTCCCTGTAGCAGTATTTCTGCTATACGGTGGTGCGGAAGAGGTTAATGTTATCAATGCAACAGTAAAGCCAAAGTCGCACCCATCCAAAGTTACATCAAAGTCACAATGGAAATCGCACGACTTTGGAGTTACATAAGTGTGAATGAAATCTGTGCCTTTTGCAGGGCTGTGTTTACCAGCACAGTGATGGACAGGTGTTCCGGGCATCCCGTTGTCGGCTGTCCCATAGCAGTTAATTGGGATGCAGCGGTTGCACGGACACAGCTGCTGCTGCCATTATGACATCTATGTGGATGCTTCTATCCAAACACAACCTAGGGTTCATTTGGGACTCTGCGCCCCCACCAACAGGAATGTCACATTGGGAGCAGCAGCTGTGCCCGTGCATTTATTGCATCCCAGTTAACAGCTATGGGACAGCCGACAGAGAGATGCCCTAAACGCCTGTCCATCCCTGTGCCGGTAACCATGGGCCTGCACGGATTAAAATGCCCAGTGTGAATGAGGCCGATGGACCCATACGCACTGGGTCCATCAGCTGCAGCCACCGGGATTGTGTGTAAAACTGACAAGCGAACTCCTGTCTATTAGGTGGAAGCATTTTGGGCGGCTGCACTACTGCTTAATTGCTTTCATATACCCCTGGTATCGGTGCCGCTGTCATGTATTCCGGACTCTGGACTGGCATAGCGGGTGCCTCCGGGCTAATGGGGAGAGAGGCCCTGCTCCCTGTCCCTGGTTGAGTCATTCACTAGGCAGCTGTACAAGTGCGGAATGATCTCAGCCTTCAGTGATTCTAAGGCTGGGTTCACACTGATGCAGTGCGGAATTCGCAGCGAATTTTGCACTGCATCAGAATCGCACCCCGTTCTTGTGAACCGCTGCAGGTGTGTATGTTAAGTTAATAACACCCCGAAATCGGTCCGCAAAACGCGGTGCGATGTGCAGAATCGGATCACATAGGTGTGAATACCCATGCGATCCGATTCTAGTGCGGAACAAAAAAAAATTGCGGACCATTTGCACTTCGGACCAGGTTTTTCTGCAGGATCTTTCTGCCAGCACCATCTGGTGTACATTTCATTTTGTTAGGCATATGTGCATATACCCTTAAGAAACTTCACTCTTTCAGTCAACATTGACTATGTTTAATCCTTATGCTGCTAGCAATAGATAGGAAAGTATATTGCATTTACCTGTTTTAAACTTTTTTTTTTATACATTTCTTCAGTTACACCCTAGATTCTGTGCCTAGGCAAATGATGTCCTACATCCCAGGAATCTTTAGGGGGGAGGAGGGGCTTTCTTGGCTAAGCAAACACCCTGTTTGCATGCCTGAGCTAAGAGCAGATGGATTACAGGAAGTAAATGCTACAGGAATCATCTGCCCTTACTCAAGATGGCCACAGCTAAAAATGCTTGGGCTGTTTTTCAAAGTGATTTCTCAGCAAAATAAAAAATTAGACATGGATGGATGGGGGAGTTTGCTTTGAATATTAAAAATGAATTAAATAGTGTTTTTGATTTGTGTTGCTCAGATGCAGTGTAGTTAATTTTTAAGGACTTATGCACATGGATGCACCTGGGAGCCACATTTGTTCGCTTTCAGTCACAACCTGTACAAGTCAATGACAGGCTCTAATTTTTACGTTCTAAAACCAATAAAAAAAACTTATCTCCCTAATCACTATCTTCTCTAGAATGTACACTGAGCTGCACATGCACATTCTCCGTACCCCTAAGTGACATCTGAAGTCCTGCATCCAGAAGAATCAGAGAAGATGATTCCAGTGTCAGGAGGTTAGTATTTGTGGACTTCAGTTCTGCTTTAACCCTCCTCTACTTTATCCAAAGTTTTATCTTTAAATATACTTTCACTAGAGCGCTTTACCGAGCTTTAATAAGTGTTGTAAGAATTAATTATGGGAAAAAGGAAAGATCCTTTCACCACCTACTCTACACTGCATTCATTCAATGATAGAAGGTGGTGACAGGTCCAGGTTTTACATAACTGGTTTGTACATCTTGTTTCTTGCAGGTGCTAGTGGTGGGCTGTGGCAAAGTGAAAGGCTATATGATGCTGGATGCCAGAATCTGACCAATATTGTTTTGAGTGAAGTGGTCATTCGCCAAATGAACGAGCAAAATGCCAAACGAAGACCTCTGATGACATATCAGTTGATGGATGCCACACAGACTACATTTTCTGATTCTCACTTTCAGGCTGTGTTGGATAAGGGGACATTGGATGCCATACTCCCTGATACAGAAGAAAGAACTCTGGAAACTGCTACAAAGTTGCTGGTTGAAATTGGTTGTGTCTTGCAATATGGCGGACGATATGTTTGTGTATCTTTGGCTCAAGGCCACGTCTTGGACAAACTAGTAAATCAGTTCTACCAAGGTGGATGGATGGTTCGAGTTCATCAAGTATCAGAAGCAGCAGCAATGAGTCTGGCAGTCAGTTTCCTTTACTAGTATTTTTATTTGTGATGCGACTGATGCCAGGGTTTCCACAAGTCTTGGAAATTATGGCTAAGGAGGGCGCCAAGCCGCTGCGTTGTTCAAGCCCTGATGAACTAATGGCAGCAGTGAAAGAACAACAGCAATATGCACTAATCCGTAACCGCCTGAACCAAAATCAGAGTTCTCAGGAAGTGTCATTAGACTTGTGTGATGGAGATTCTGGAAGAATTTGTTACACCTTTTATGTGGTAGATAGTCTTACTGTAGGACTATCTCATGCCAATTACTTTGCAATATTTATAAGTAAGCTGGGCTTTCTTTTTTTTTTTCTTCTTCTTATGTCCTAATATTCTTTCTGTAATATTCTGCACTTAATGTAATATGAATAAGTCAAAGTCCGAACACCACTTTAAAGGGGACTATAATTAGCTACTCTTCTAAAGGATTTCCCATTTTAAATTTAAAGGAATTCACATACAATACAAATTCAGATGTTATATGTATGTATATATGTATGTGTCTCTATCTATATATATTCCCTTCTAGATTGTAAGCTCGAAAGAGCAGGGCCCTCGATCCCCTCATGTTTTGCATTGTATTGGTATTGTTCTGTCACATGTTCTGTCCCCCTTTGTAATGTACAGCGCTGAGTGAACTATTGGTGCTTTATAAATACTGTATAATAATAATATCTTCTTTTTTTTTTCCCTTTAATTTTCTATTTTTTCCATTTTTCTTCTTTTCTCTTCTGTCAGCATCTTACTAACACTCAAATCCTGGTAGCAGTGGTGCTTAATTAAAGTAGAACTCTAGGTTTAATTTAATTTTAAATATTTTTTGGGGCCAAGCTGGTCCAAACAAACCATTTCCATTACTAAAACATACACCTGCTGTATAAACTGTATGTTACTTCAGCTGCGTGCAGCATACAGTGTTGTGTTCCAGGCAGTCAGCTAGAGACTTTCTGTCCCATTTCCAGGACAAAAACAAGTTAGCCTGAGCTTTGCTCAACCAGTCATAGAAGGCCTTGTATTAATTCTAAAAATGCAAAGCTTCATGTGAATGGCTGAGCAATGCTCATCCTAGCTGGATATTGTTCCAGGAATAGAGCAGGAAGTCCATTACTGCTGCTAGAACACAGCGCTCTCATTGCCATCTTTAACGCAAGGCAAACTGGCAGCTGCCCCGGGCCCAATCGTTGTGGGGCCCAAAAGCAGCTGCCCCTTGAGCCCTTTGTCTTGAAGGATCCCGGTGGCAGCAGGAGCAGGGGGAAGGCGAGCATCGAGGGCAGCTAGGATTGAGAGCCTATGAGCGGGAAGACTTCCCCTGACACTGAGCAGCAGCGGGTGCAGCATCCCCAACGGCGGTGCCTCCCAGAGCATGGAAACCTCTCGGCTCACAGCTCCGACAACTAGGGGACAAGCTGACCAGGGGCCCAGAGGACAAGGATGGGCTGGAGTGCAGATAGCCAGAGGCCACAGAGCAGGGGAACGAGCAGATCACCCAGAATCAGAATGGCCGCAGCCTGCTGCTGTCAGGTACAGAGCATCACACATACCTACTGGCAGACGGACTGGGACAGGGAGGCACGGGAGGAACTGAAGACAGGGCTAGGGTCTCTCTCTCTCACACCTCTCACCCCACCCCCTTTCTCCCCCTCACCTCTCTCTCATACCCCTCTACCCCCATTCTCCCCCCTTCCCAACTCCCCTTTCTCCCACCACCTCTCTCCTCCCCCCCCCCCCCCCCCCTTATTGAATTTTGCTCTCCACCTGCCCTGGGCCATACAATAAGTAGCAGCTAGACTCAAAATAAGTTTACTACACCAGATCAGGCAGTGATTGTGATTGGTTGCCAGAGGTTACAGCATATCCTTACTGATTAGTTGCTAGAGGATACAGCACATAATTTCTGCTTGCTGATTGGTTGCTAGAGGTTACTGCACATCATTACCGCTCACCCATTGGTTGCTGGGGGGGTAGCTTGTGATCAGTGGCAATGGTGGTGGTGGGTGCAAACGGGATGAGTGACAACTTCAGACTCCACTTAGAGCAGAACTAAAGTCTATATTTAAAATGCAAGCAGTAGACCTTTTACCGCAGATGATACACACAATGGGGGTTAATTAATAAAGCTGCAAAATCTGGTGCAACTCTGCATAGAAACCAATCAGCTTCCAGGTTTTATTGCCAAAGTTTCATTGAACAAGCTGTTATAAGATGCTTGGCTGCCATGCACAGCTGTACCAGATTCTGAGGGCTCTAGTTTTAGTAAATCTACCCCACTGTCTCTGCTGCAACAAAATAAAAATGTAGACCAAGGATTTCCTGGTCACCATTATGCATTAAAGGTTTAATTTCACTTAAAATAGTTTGTTGGGCCAAGCTGGCCCAAACGCACTATTTCCATTACCGATGCATGCGCCTGCTGGCAGTGCTGTATTAACTGTATGCAGCATTAACTGCATACAGTATACAGCACTCAGGGCCATCTTTAACCGTTAGCCGCCCGGCCAATGGCCGTTTGGCGGCTTGAAAAGCGCTGCAGCTTTCCGGGTGCACGCCATTTGGCGTGCTCCCGCACATGCGCGGTTTGCGCGGTTGCAGAGCGACGCAGCAGTGCAATCTGTCACCGCCCGTGCACCTCGGACACGGCCGATGACAGATCCGAGTACCGGCTCCCGTTGCTGGTACCATGTGACCTGCTGTGACCAATCACAGCAGGTCACATGACAGTTGTATACAATGGATGGCTTCATTCATGATGCCATCCATTGTATACTAGTGCCCAGCTGTGAATGGTCACAGCTAATCACATGCACATGTCATGTGATTAGCTGTGACCAAATCACAGCTAAGCACAAAAAAAAAAAAAAAGCTGAATGAATCGATTTCATTCAGGTAAATTCTTTGCTATAAGCAAATTGTGTAAAAAAAAAAAAAAATACTGATCACTTCCCCAAAGTAGTACAGTGTTACTATGGTAACATTGTACTATTTTGGTCATAGTAAAATATGAAAAAAAATCTTAAAAAAAATAAAAAAAAATGTAATAAAAAAGTAAATATAATAAAAAAAAATTAAAAAAATATATATATTTTTTTTTTCATACTGTCACCAGTCAGTGTCGCTGTTCACCGCCATGCCAGTTATATGATGACGCTGTACTGCACTGGTGACAGTATGTAAAAAAAAAAATAGTGAAAATAATTTTTTTAATTTTTTCATTTTCCGAAAAATTATGACAAAAAAATACAACTTCAAAAAACTCGCCATGCCTCTTATGAAGTACGTCGGACTGTCTACTCTGCAAAAAGGGGTCATTTGGGGGATATCTGTACTGTTCTGACATTCTTGGACCTCAAGATATTAGATTGGCTGTCAGTACTTCAGGATTGATCAATTTTCAGATCTATACCATAGTTTGTAAACTCTATAACTTTCCTACAAACTAAAAAATACATCCTAATTTGGGTTATTTTCACCAAAGACATGTAGCAGAATACATCTCGGCCTAAATTTATGAAGAACAATTATTTATTTGTAAACTTTTATAACAGAAACAAACAAAAATGTGTTTTTTTTTCAAAATTTTTGGTCTTTTTTTGTTAATTTAGCAAAAAATAAAAACCCCAGCGGTGATTAAATACCACCAAAAGAAAGCTCTAGTTGTGTGAAGAAAATGATAAAATTTTAGTTTGGGTACAATGTTGTATGACCGCGCAATTGTCATTCAAAGTGTGAGAGCGCTGAAACCTGAAAACTGGCCTGGGCAGGAAGGTGTAAAATTGCACGGTATTGAAATGGTTAATAATGATTCCCGGAACAACTGGTCAAGAAAATATATCCCTCTCTACCTCCACTAATGAAAGCCCTTCAGTTTCACTAATTCTGGATACCCAGGATTACCCCAAATGGGGGAAATGTCTAGAAACCCACTGATGCTTAGAGTAGTCTTAAAGCATCCCATACTGGAGAGCCAACTCCAAGTGGGAGAGTGCCGGAAGAACTGGGTTGGTTAATACAATCAGCCTAGCCACTGAGTGATTTAAGAGCCCTTATCCAGTTAGTTGCTGAAGCTGTGCCACTAGGTAATACATTCTAGGATGTGGGACGGGTAGCCATATTGTAAGGCCGACAGACTGATTCTGGCCTGTTGTTTCTTCCATATTAGATCTAAAAATTGGGAGTCTATTCAGGAGAACCACAACTTTGCTATCCATATAGGGGAGTTGTGAAAAACATATAGGCGCTGCGGTGACCAAATCATTTTGATCAGGTTTACCTGCCCTACCACTGATAGGGGAAGCTTACGCCAGGCCTTACATTTCGTTTTGTGCTTATCTAGTAGCGGAGCCAGATTTAGTTGTAGGTACTGATTAGGATCAGGGGAGACATATTTAAAGGACGTAGTGACCGGTATCTGTGAGGTACAAGCTGGTAGGGGCAAATTTAGTGTCTCCAGGGGCATAAGGGCAGATTTATTCCAATTAATGATGAAACCGGAGTATTTCCCAAATCAAGTGATAAGATCCATGAGTGCCTTCAACGAGTTGGCTGTGTCACCTAAATGTAATAGGGTGGTATAGGCATAGAGGGATATCTTTTCCTCTGTGTTTCCTCTGTGGACAGAGTTGCAGATCATAATGGCCAGAGGCTCTATTGCCAAGGCAAGAGCAGGGGGGAGAGGGGTCACCCACCCCTGCCAAGTGCCCCTTGGAAAGTTTGTTATTTATGTGAAGTCTGTCTAGTTAATACAATTGATGCCCAAGCCAGACCTAGAGAGTACTTCCCAAAGATAGGGCCATTCTACACTGTCAAACGCGAGAATGGACCTCCTTCCCCCAGGCTGATCCTCATGAATCCGTGTACCAATGACCTTAGCCTGGTCACCAAGACTCGAGCTAAGAGTTTAATGTTTCTATTCAATAAAGAAATGGGGCAGTACGAGTATGACAAAAGCTTCTTTCCAAGGTTTCGGGAGTAAAATAATTATAGCTTCCTGCATAGAATTCGGCAGTTCTTTTTTTGTAATTTTCATTTTTTTTTTAATTCTATAACTTTGATTGAACTAATATCTTATAATCTTGTTATTAAAGTTGTCACTTAGGCAGTTCCTGTTAAAGGGAGACAACGCCCTGTCCCCCCCTGAATGGTTTTCCTGCATTTTCACTCTGGCACATTTGCTTTCAGTAAGCTTTGTAAAAACTTACTGAAGCACATGGTGCACAAATGCTTGTACTGGGCAGTGACATACCCACACAATCATAGTACTTTAGCAAACTAAAGCAGCTGTAATCCCTAACTGGATGACATAGTAACCAGGCAACTTTTTTAATTTTTAGGAAGTATTTGTGGGCTAGAAAACACACAGGTCAAACTTGGATTTAACTTCTATGTGAGGTGAACATATTTTCTTTACTGTAGCTCTTATTACATCCAGGGTGATCTTTGTCAGTCACATTCTTGAAACTTGCAGTTTAAGAAGTTACTGCTAATAAGACCCACTATTGCAAAAACCAGGTGTATAGGAAAAATATAGTGGCAAGGTCACCCACCCCCAAAACACTAATAAAATCATACAAGGATGAAAATAAGTTACATTGGGAAGTTGAATATCTATTTTATATTTTTTTGTTACTGCAGTTACTTTTGGATTCCTGTTTTCCAGTTCCCCAGGGAAGAGAAACAGAGTGGCTGTTTGGTTCTGAACCTGGATGGAGACAATTGGCTAGAAGCGTTGGGTTCAGTCGTCTGATAATCGTGGCCTTGCATAGGGATCAGCACTTTGAAAGCATGGATTGTATTCAGTCAGAGCTGTCTGCTAAAGTTCTAGAACTAGCTCTGTCAGGATTGGCAGATAACCAGCAGGTAAAATTGTGTGCTGCCACCACTGTAGCCCACTGAGTTTGGAATCTTAAGGCTAATTATCTCTAAAACATAAATGCTGGTCTCTAGGTTATTTAGAAATACCTGTCCTTGCTTTCTCAAAGAAATACTGAATTACTGTGGCGATAATATTATGTTTAAGGTGGCACACTGAGTCAAAGTAATTCTTCTCTGTCCAGTCTTTACTCTACTCTGAAAAATGCAAATGCTCTAGTGGATATAGTGCCATTATAGGGCAGATAGGCAAAAGATGTAGAAGAGCTACAGGTGCAGATCTGGTTACTGACCTGAACAATACAATACAGACTCACCTTGTACAGATTCTTCCCAATCACACACTCCCTCCATTAGTACAGATCCCCGGTAACCACCAGTACAGACACCCCAGTACACCTCCTGAAGTATAGACAACCCTCAGTAAAGACATCTTGGTGCGGACCCTCCCCAGTAAGGACTTCCTCAGTGCAGTCACCCTCAGTACAGATCCCCAGTACAGATTCCTCATTGCAGAAAACCCAAGTGGAGTCCCCCTCAGTTTAAACCTTCCCAATGCAGATTCACCCTGTACAGTCCACATAAGTACAGACCCCTCCTGAGTACAGACCCTTCCATAGACACACCCAGTACAGAACCCCTGCACTAATGACCCACCCAGAAAACACAACCCTCAGTACACAAACCATTATTGCACACACATTTGCTGTGTTGCTGATGCTCTGGTCAAAAAGATTCTGCTGTCTGTCCTCCGTAGAGGGGTATACCTTCTTCCCCGTTTTACAGTCGAGACGGCGCACACAGACGGGACAGCAGTGCAGAGTTCATACTCTTCCAGTCCCCTAGAAGGATCGGCCTCAAGCGGAGATCTGCCTAGGTGAAAGATCAGCCGCGAAGGATGCAACCTCTAGGGGGTGCTGAAACAGTATAGAAACTCATGTATGACTTTCACATCAAAGATCAAAAATGCATGCTATTTTTGAAAAACCGTGCTCTGCAAAGTATGGTAGTGTGCTTCAATGCAGTTAACTATGGACATGCCCCTATGCAGACATTCCAAGGATAGACACTCTCAGTACAGACTCGCCTTGTACAGGTCACCCCCCAACTACAGACGCCTCCAATGGAAAAGACCCCCCAGTAACCACCAGTACACACACCCCTCAGCACAGACACCCCAGTACACTCCCAGAAGTTTTGACACTCCTCAGTGAAGACATCCGAGAGCAGGCCCCCTTCAGTAAAGACTACAAATTCTGAATCAATCCTCTGCCCACTGCTTTACACTCTTTTTTAGCAAAATTTCCACAACAGGGATTTTTAGTTCACATGTATTTCAATACATGTTTAAGGTGGCCAACTGCATCAAAATAATCCTTCTCTGGCCAGGATCTACTCTACTCTGAAAAATGCAAATGCTCTAGTGGATATAGTGCCATTTTAGGGCAGATAGGCAAAAGATGAAGAAAAGCTACAGGTACAGGTCTGGTTACAGACCTGGACAATGCAATACAGACCCACCTTGTAAAGATTCATCCCAATCACACCCCCCCCTCCATTAGTACAGATCCCCAGTAACCACTAGTACAGACACCCCAGTACACCTCCTGAAAAAAGACAACCCTCAGTAAAGACATCTTGTGCGGACCCTCCCCAGTAAGGACTCCCGCAGTGCAGTCCCCCTCAGTACAGATCCCCAGTACAGATTCCCCATTGCAGAAAAACCAAGTGGAGTCCCCCTCAGTTTAAACCTTCCCAATGCAGATTCACCCTGTACAGTCCACATAAGTACAGACCCCTCCTGAGTACAGACCCTTCCATAGACACACCCAGTAAAGAACCCCTGAACTAATGACCCACCCACAAAACAAAACGCTTAGTACACAAACCATTATTGCACACACATTTGCTGTGTTGCGGATGCTCAGGTTAAAAAGGTTCTGCTGTCTGTCCTCCGTAGAGGGGTATACCTTCTTCCCCGTTTTACAGTCGAGACGGCGCACACAGACGGGACAGCAGTGCAGAGTTCATACTCTTCCAGTCCCCTAGAAGGATCGGCCTCAAGCGGAGATCTGCCTAGGTGAAAGATCAGCCGCGAAGGATGCAACCTCTAGGGGGTGCTGAAATAGTATAGAAACTCATGTATGACTTTCACATCAAAGATCAAAAATGCATGCTATTTTTGAAACACCGTGCTCTGCAAAGTATGGTAGTGTGCTTCAATGCAGTTAACTATGGACATGACCCTATGCAGACATTCCAAGGATAGACACTCTCAGTACAGAATCGCCTTGTACAGGTCACCCCCCAACTACAGACGCCTCCAATGGAAAAGACCCCCCAGTAACCACCAGTACAAACACCCCTCAGCACAGACACCCCAGTACACCCCCAGAAGTAATGACACTCCTCAGTGTAGACATCCGAGAGCAGACCCCCTTCAGTAAAGACTACAAATTCTGAATCAATCCTCTGGCCACTGCTTTACACCCTTTTTTAGCAAAATTTCCACAACAGGGATTTTTAGTTCACATGTATTTCAATACATGTTTAAGGTGGCCAACTGCGTCAAAATTAAACTTCTCTGGCCAGGCTCTACTCTACTCTGAAAAATGCAAATGCTCTAGTGGATATAGTGCCATTATAGGGCAGATAGGCAAAAGATGAAGAAAAGCTACAGGTGCAGGTCTGGTTACAGACCTGGACAATGCAATACAGACCCACCTTGTAAAGATTCATCCCAATCACACCCCCCCTCCATTAGTACAGATCCCCATTAACCACTAGTACAGACACCCCAGTACACCTCCTGAAAAAAGACAACCCTCAGTAAAGACATCTTGTGCGGACCCTCCCCAGTAAGGACTCCCGCAGTGCAGTCCCCCTCAGTACAGATCCCCAGTACAGATTCCCCATTGCAGAAAAGCAAAGTGGAGCCCCCTTCAGTTTAAACCTTCCCAGTGCAGATTCACCCTGTACAGTCCACATCAGTACAGACCCCTCCTGAGTACAGACCCTTCCATAGACACACCCAGTACAGAACCCCTGCACTAATGACCCACCCAGAAAACACAACCCTCAGTACACAAACCATTATTGCACACACATTTGCTGTGTTGCTGATGCTCTGGTCAAAAAGATTCTGCTGTCTGTCCTCCGTAGAGGGGTATACCTTCTTCCCCGTTTTACAGTCGAGACGGCGCACACAGACGGGACAGCAGTGCAGAGTTCATACTCTTCCAGTCCCCTAGAAGGATCGGCCTCAAGCGGAGATCTGCCTAGGTGAAAGATCAGCCGCGAAGGATGCAACCTCTAGGGGGTGCTGAAACAGTATAGAAACTCATGTATGACTTTCACATCAAAGATCAAAAATGCATGCTATTTTTGAAAAACCGTGCTCTGCAAAGTATGGTAGTGTGCTTCAATGCAGTTAACTATGGACATGCCCCTATGCAGACATTCCAAGGATAGACACTCTCAGTACAGAATCGCCTTGTACAGGTCACCCCCCAACTACAGACGCCTCCAATGGAAAAGACCCCCCAGTAACCACCAGTACAAACACCCCTCAGCACAGACACCCCAGTACACCCCCAGAAGTAATGACACTTCTCAGTGTAGACATCCGAGAGCAGACCCCCTTCAGTAAAGACTACAAATTCTGAATCAATCCTCTGCCCACTGCTTGACACACTTTTTAGCAAAATTTTCATAACAGGGATTTTTAGTTCACATGTATTTCAATACATGTTTAAGGTGGCCAACTGCGTCAAAATAATCCTTCTCTGGCCAGGCTCTACTCTACTCTGAAAAATGCAAATGCTGTAGTGGATATAGTGCCATTAAAGGGCAGATAGGCAAAAGATGAAGAAAAGCTACAGATGCAGGTCTGGTTACAGACCTGGACAATGCAATACAGACCCACCTTGTAAAGATTCATCCCAATCACACCCCCCCTCCATTAGTACAGATCCCCAGTAACCACCAGTACAGACACCCCAGTACACCTCCTGAAAAAAGACAACCCTCAGTAAAGACATCTTGTGCGGACCCTCCCCAGTAAGGACTCCCGCAGTGCAGTCCCCCTCAGTACAGATCCCCAGTACAGATTCCCCATTGCAGAAAAACCAAGTGGAGTCCCCCTCAGTTTAAACCTTCCCAATGCAGATTCACCCTGTACAGTCCACATCAGTACAGACCCCTCCTGAGTACAGACCCTTCCATAGACACACCCAGTACAGAACCCCTGAACTAATGACCCACCCACAAAACACAACCCTCAGTACACAAACCATTATTGCACACACATTTGCTGTGTTGCTGATGCTCTGGTCAAAAAGATTCTGCTGTCTGTCCTCCGTAGAGGGGTATACCTTCTTCCCCGTTTTACAGTCGAGACGGCGCACACAGACGGGACAGCAGTGCAGAGTTCATACTCTTCCAGTCCCCTAGAAGGATCGGCCTCAAGCGGAGATCTGCCTAGGTGAAAGATCAGCCGCGAAGGATGCAACCTCTAGGGGCTGCTGAAACAGTATAGAAACTCATGTATGACTTTCACATCAAAGATCAAAAATGCATGCTATTTTTGAAACACCGTGCTCTGCAAAGTATGGTAGTGTGCTTCAATGCAGTTAACTATGGACATGACCCTATGCAGACATTCCAAGGATAGACACTCTCAGTACAGAATCGCCTTGTACAGGTCACCCCCCAACTACAGACGCCTCCAATGGAAAAGACCCCCCAGTAACCACCAGTACAAACACCCCTCAGCACAGACACCCCAGTACACCCCCAGAAGTAATGACACTCCTCAGTGTAGACATCCGAGAGCAGACCCCCTTCAGTAAAGACTACAAATTCTGAATCAATCCTCTGCCCACTGCTTGACACACTTTTTAGCAAAATTTTCATAACAGGGATTTTTAGTTCACATGTATTTCAATACATGTTTAAGGTGGCCAACTGCGTCAAAATAATCCTTCTCTGGCCAGGCTCTACTCTACTCTGAAAAATGCAAATGCTCTAGTGGATATAGTGCCATTATAGGGCAGATAGGCAAAAGATGAAGAAAAGCTACAGGTGCAGGTCTGGTTACAGACTTGGACAATGCAATACAGACCCACCTTCTAAAGATTCATCCCAATCACACCCCCCCTCCATTAGTACAGATCCCCAGTAACCACCAGTACAGACATCCCAGTACACCTCCCGAAATATAGACAACCCGCAGTAAAGACATCTTGGTGCGGACCCTTCCCAGTAAGGACTCCCTCAGTGCAGTCCCCCTCAGTACAGATCCCCATAACAGATTCCCCATTGCAGAAAAGCAAAGTGGAGCCCCCTTCAGTTTAAACCTTCCCAGTGCAGATTCACCCTGTAAAGTCCACATCACTACAGACCCCTCCTGAGTACAGACCCTTCCATAGACACACCCAGTACAGAACCCCTGAACTAATGACCCACCCACAAAACAAAACGCTTAGTACACAAACCATTATTGCACACACATTTGCTGTGTTGCTGATGCTCTGGTCAAAAAGGTTCTGCTGTCTGTCCTCCGTAGAGGGGTATACCTTCTTCCCCGTTTTACAGTCGAGACAGCGCACACAGACGGGACAGCAGTGCAGAGTTCATACTCTTCCAGTCCCCTAGAAGGATCGGCCTCAAGCGGAGATCTGCCTAGGTGAAAGATCAGCCGCGAAGGATGCAACCTCTAGGGGGTGCTGAAACAGTATAGAAACTCATGTATGACTTTCACATCAAAGATCAAAAATGCATGCTATTTTTGAAACACCGTGCTCTGCAAAGTATGGTAGTGTGCTTCAATGCAGTTAACTATGGACATGCCCCTATGCAGACATTCCAAGGATAGACACTCTCAGTACAGAATCGCCTTGTACAGGTCACCCCCCAACTACAGACACCTCCAATGGAAAAGACCCCCCAGTAACCACCAGTACAAACACCCCTCAGCACAGACACCCCAGTACACCCCCAGAAGTATTGACACTCCTCAGTGAAGACATCCGAGAGCAGACCCCCTTCAGTAAAGACTACAAATTCTGAATCAATCCTCTGCCCACTGCTTTACACCCTTTTTTAGCAAAATTTTCACAACAGGGATTTTTAGTTCACATGTATTTCAATACATGTTTAAGGTGGCCAACTGCGTCAAAATTAAACTTCTCTGGCCAGGCTCTACTCTACTCTGAAAAATGCAAATGCTCTAGTGGATATAGTGCCATTATAGGGCAGATAGGCAAAAGATGAAGAAAAGCTACAGGTGCAGGTCTGGTTACAGACCTGGACAATGCAATACAGACCCACCTTGTAAAGATTCATCCCAATCACACCCCCCCTCCATTAGTACAGATCCCCAGTAACCACTAGTACAGACACCCCAGTACACCTCCTGAAAAAAGACAACCCTCAGTAAAGACATCTTGTGCGGACCCTCCCCAGTAAGGACTCCCGCAGTGCAGTCCCCCTCAGTACAGATCCCCAGTACAGATTCCCCATTGCAGAAAAACCAAGTGGAGTCCCCCTCAGTTTAAACCTTCCCAATGCAGATTCACCCTGTACAGTCCACATCAGTACAGACCCCTCCTGAGTACAGACCCTTCCATAGACACACCCAGTACAGAACCCCTGAACTAATGACCCACCCACAAAACACAACCCTCAGTACACAAACCATTATTGCACACATATTTGCTGTGTTGCTGATGCTCTGGTCAAAAAGATTCTGCTGTCTGTCCTCCGTAGAGGGGTATACCTTCTTCCCCGTTTTACAGTCGAGACGGCGCACACAGACGGGACAGCAGTGCAGAGTTCATACTCTTCCAGTCCCCTAGAAGGATCGGCCTCAAGCGGAGATCTGCCTAGGTGAAAGATCAGCCGCGAAGGATGCAACCTTTAGGGGGTGCTGAAACAGTATAGAAACTCATGTATGACTTTCACATCAAAGATCAAAAATGCATGCTATTTTTGAAACACCGTGCTCTGCAAAGTATGATAGTGTGCTTCAATGCAGTTAACTATGGACATGACCCTATGCAGACATTCCAAGGATAGACACTCTCAGTACAGAATCGCCTTGTACAGGTCACCCCCAGACTACAGACGCCTCCAATGGAAAAGACCCCCCAGTACACCCCCAGAAGTTTTGACACTCCTCAGTGAAGACATCCGAGAGCAGGCCCCCTTCAGTAAAGACTACAAATTCTGAATCAATCCTCTGCCCACTGCTTTACACTCTTTTTTAGCAAAATTTCCACAACAGGGATTTTTAGTTCACATGTATTTCAATACATGTTTAAGGTGGCCAACTGCGTCAAAATAATCCTTCTCTGGCCAGGATCTACTCTACTATGAAAAATGCAAATGCTCTAGTGGATATAGTGCCATTTTAGGGCAGATAGGCAAAAGATGAAGAAAAGCTACAGGTGCAGGTCTGGTTACAGACCTGGACAATGCAATACAGACGCACCTTGTAAAGATTCATCCCAATCAC
The DNA here is from genome assembly GCF_062004578.1 of Staurois parvus. Classification (NCBI taxonomy): domain Eukaryota; kingdom Metazoa; phylum Chordata; class Amphibia; order Anura; family Ranidae; genus Staurois; species Staurois parvus. Next base: position 236,138 of record NW_028317862.1, read on the forward strand.
ACCCCCCCTCCATTAGTACAGATCCCCAGTAACCACTAGTACAGACACCCCAGTACACCTCCTGAAAAAAGACAACCCTCAGTAAAGACATCTTGTGCGGACCCTCCCCAGTAAGGACTCCCGCAGTGCAGTCCCCCTCAGTACAGATCCCCATAACAGATTCCCCATTGCAGAAAAGCAAAGTGGAGCCCCCTTCAGTTTAAACCTTCCCAGTGCAGATTCACCCTGTACAGTCCACATCAGTACAGACCCCTCCTGAGTACAGACCCTTCCATAGACACACCCAGTACAGAACCCCTGAACTAATGACCCACCCACAAAACACAACCCTCAGTACACAAACCATTATTGCACACACATTTGCTGTGTTGCTGATGCTCTGGTCAAAAAGATTCTGCTGTCTGTCCTCCGTAGAGGGGTATACCTTCTTCCCCGTTTTACAGTCGAGACGGCGCACACAGACGGGACAGCAGTGCAGAGTTCATACTCTTCCAGTCCCCTAGAAGGATCGGCCTCAAGCGGAGATCTGCCTAGGTGAAAGATCAGCCGCGAAGGATGCAACCTCTAGGGGCTGCTGAAACAGTATAGAAACTCATGTATGACTTTCACATCAAAGATCAAAAATGCATGCTATTTTTGAAACACCGTGCTCTGCAAAGTATGGTAGTGTGCTTCAATGCAGTTAACTATGGACATGACCCTATGCAGACATTCCAAGGATAGACACTCTCAGTACAGAATCGCCTTGTACAGGTCACCCCCCAACTACAGACGCCTCCAATGGAAAAGACCCCCCAGTAACCACCAGTACAAACACCCCTCAGCACAGACACCCCAGTACACACCCAGAAGTAATGACACTCCTCAGTGTAGACATCCGAGAGCAGACCCCCTTCAGTAAAGACTACAAATTCTGAATCAATCCTCTGCCCACTGCTTGACACACTTTTTAGCAAAATTTTCATAACAGGGATTTTTAGTTCACATGTATTTCAATACATGTTTAAGGTGGCCAACTGCGTCAAAATAATCCTTCTCTGGCCAGGCTCTACTCTACTCTGAAAAATGCAAATGCTCTAGTGGATATAGTGCCATTATAGGGCAGATAGGCAAAACATGAAGAAAAGCTACAGGTGCAGGTCTGGTTACAGACTTGGACAATGCAATACAGACCCACCTTCTAAAGATTCATCCCAATCACACCCCCCCTCCATTAGTACAGATCCCCAGTAACCACCAGTACAGACATCCCAGTACACCTCCCGAAATATAGACAACCCGCAGTAAAGACATCTTGGTGCGGACCCTTCCCAGTAAGGACTCCCTCAGTGCAGTCCCCCTCAGTACAGATCCCCATAACAGATTCCCCATTGCAGAAAAGCAAAGTGGAGCCCCCTTCAGTTTAAACCTTCCCAGTGCAGATTCACCCAGTACAGTCCACAGCAGTACAGACCCCTCCTGAGTACAGACTCTTCCATAAACACACCCAGTACAGAACCCCTGCACTAATGACCCACCCAGAAAACACAACCCTCAGTACACAAACCATTATTGCACACACATTTGCTGTGTTGCTGATGCTCTGGTCAAAAAGGTTCTGCTGTCTGTCCTCCGTAGAGGGGTATACCTTCTTCCCCGTTTTACAGTCGAGACGGCGCACACAGACGGGACAGCAGTGCAGAGTTCATACTCTTCCAGTCCCCTAGAAGGATCGGCCTCAAGCGGAGATCTGCCTAGGTGAAAGATCAGCCGCGAAGGATGCAACCTCTAGGGGGTGCTGAAAGAGTATAGAAATTCATGTATGACTTTCACATCAAAGATCAAAAATGCATGCTATTTTTGAAACACCGTGTTCTGCAAAGTATGGTAGTGTGCTTCAATGCAGTTAACTATGGACATGACCCTATGCAGACATTCCAAGGATAGACACTCTCAGTACAGAATCGCCTTGTACAGGTCACCCCCCAACTACAGACGCCTCCAATGGAAAAGACCCCCCAGTAACCACCAGTACAAACACCCCTCAGCACAGACACTCCAGTGCACCCCCAGAAGTATTGACACTCCTCAGTGAAGACATCCGAGAGCAGACCCCCTTCAGTAAAGACTACAAATTCTGAATCAATCCTCTGCCCACTGCTTTACACCCTTTTTTAGCAAAATTTCCACAACAGGGATTTTTAGTTCACATGTATTTCAATACATGTTTAAGGTGGCCAACTGCGTCAAAATTATCCTTCTCTGGCCAGGCTCTACTCTACTCTGAAAAATGCAAATGCTCTAGTGGATATAGTGCCATTATAGGGCAGATAGGCAAAAGATGAAGAAAAGCTACAGGTGCAGGTCTGGTTACAGACCTGGACAATGCAATACAGACCCACCTTGTAAAGATTCATCCCGATCACACCCCCCCTCCATTAGTACAGATCCCCAGTAACCACCAGTACAGACATCCCAGTACACCTCCCGAAATATAGACAACCCGCAGTAAAGACATCTTGGTGCGGACCCTTCCCAGTAAGGACTCCCTCAGTGCAGTCACCCTCAGTACAGATCCCCATAACAGATTCCCCATTGCAGAAAAGCAAAGTGGAGCCCCCTTCAGTTTAAACCTTCCCAGTGCAGATTCACCCTGTAAAGTCCACATCACTACAGACCCCTCCTGAGTACAGACCCTTCCATAGACACACCCAGTACAGAACCCCTGAACTAATGACCCACCCACAAAACAAAACGCTTAGTACACAAACCATTATTGCACACACATTTGCTGTGTTGCTGATGCTCTGGTCAAAAAGGTTCTGCTGTCTGTCCTCCGTAGAGGGGTATACCTTCTTCCCCGTTTTACAGTCGAGACAGCGCACACAGACGGGACAGCAGTGCAGAGTTCATACTCTTCCAGTCCCCTAGAAGGATCGGCCTCAAGCGGAGATCTGCCTAGGTGAAAGATCAGCCGCGAAGGATGCAACCTCTAGGGGGTGCTGAAACAGTATAGAAACTCATGTATGACTTTCACATCAAAGATCAAAAATGCATGCTATTTTTGAAACACCGTGCTCTGCAAAGTATGGTAGTGTGCTTCAATGCAGTTAACTATGGACATGCCCCTATGCAGACATTCCAAGGATAGACACTCTCAGTACAGAATCGCCTTGTACAGGTCACCCCCCAACTACAGACACCTCCAATGGAAAAGACCCCCCAGTAACCACCAGTACAAACACCCCTCAGCACAGACACCCCAGTACACCCCCAGAAGTATTGACACTCCTCAGTGAAGACATCCGAGAGCAGACCCCCTTCAGTAAAGACTACAAATTCTGAATCAATCCTCTGCCCACTGCTTTACACCCTTTTTTAGCAAAATTTTCACAACAGGGATTTTTAGTTCACATGTATTTCAATACATGTTTAAGGTGGCCAACTGCGTCAAAATTAAACTTCTCTGGCCAGGCTCTACTCTACTCTGAAAAATGCAAATGCTCTAGTGGATATAGTGCCATTATAGGGCAGATAGGCAAAAGATGAAGAAAAGCTACAGGTGCAGGTCTGGTTACAGACCTGGACAATGCAATACAGACCCACCTTGTAAAGATTCATCCCAATCACACCCCCCCTCCATTAGTACAGATCCCCAGTAACCACTAGTACAGACACCCCAGTACACCTCCTGAAAAAAGACAACCCTCAGTAAAGACATCTTGTGCGGACCCTCCCCAGTAAGGACTCCCGCAGTGCAGTCCCCCTCAGTACAGATCCCCAGTACAGATTCCCCATTGCAGAAAAACCAAGTGGAGTCCCCCTCAGTTTAAACCTTCCCAATGCAGATTCACCCTGTACAGTCCACATCAGTACAGACCCCTCCTGAGTACAGACCCTTCCATAGACACACCCAGTACAGAACCCCTGAACTAATGACCCACCCACAAAACACAACCCTCAGTACACAAACCATTATTGCACACATATTTGCTGTGTTGCTGATGCTCTGGTCAAAAAGATTCTGCTGTCTGTCCTCCGTAGAGGGGTATACCTTCTTCCCCGTTTTACAGTCGAGACGGCGCACACAGACGGGACAGCAGTGCAGAGTTCATACTCTTCCAGTCCCCTAGAAGGATCGGCCTCAAGCGGAGATCTGCCTAGGTGAAAGATCAGCCGCGAAGGATGCAACCTTTAGGGGGTGCTGAAACAGTATAGAAACTCATGTATGACTTTCACATCAAAGATCAAAAATGCATGCTATTTTTGAAACACCGTGCTCTGCAAAGTATGATAGTGTGCTTCAATGCAGTTAACTATGGACATGACCCTATGCAGACATTCCAAGGATAGACACTCTCAGTACAGAATCGCCTTGTACAGGTCACCCCCAGACTACAGACGCCTCCAATGGAAAAGACCCCCCAGTACACCCCCAGAAGTTTTGACACTCCTCAGTGAAGACATCCGAGAGCAGGCCCCCTTCAGTAAAGACTACAAATTCTGAATCAATCCTCTGCCCACTGCTTTACACTCTTTTTTAGCAAAATTTCCACAACAGGGATTTTTAGTTCACATGTATTTCAATACATGTTTAAGGTGGCCAACTGCGTCAAAATAATCCTTCTCTGGCCAGGATCTACTCTACTATGAAAAATGCAAATGCTCTAGTGGATATAGTGCCATTTTAGGGCAGATAGGCAAAAGATGAAGAAAAGCTACAGGTGCAGGTCTGGTTACAGACCTGGACAATGCAATACAGACGCACCTTGTAAAGATTCATCCCAATCACACCCCCCCTCCATTAGTACAGATCCCCAGTAACCACTAGTACAGACACCCCAGTACACCTCCTGAAAAAAGACAACCCTCAGTAAAGACATCTTGTGCGGACCCTCCCCAGTAAGGACTCCCGCAGTGCAGTCCCCCTCAGTACAGATCCCCAGTACAGATTCCCCATTGCAGAAAAACCAAGTGGAGTCCCCCTCAGTTTAAACCTTCCCAATGCAGATTCACCCTGTACAGTCCACATAAGTACAGACCCCTCCTGAGTACAGACCCTTCCATAGACACACCCAGTACAGAACCCCTGAACTAATGACCCACCCACAAAACAAAACGCTTAGTACACAAACCATTATTGCACACACATTTGCTGTGTTGCTGATGCTCTGGTCAAAAAGGTTCTGCTGTCTGTCCTCCGTAGAGGGGTATACCTTCTTCCCCGTTTTACAGTCGAGACAGCGCACACAGACGGGACAGCAGTGCAGAGTTCATACTCTTCCAGTCCCCTAGAAGGATCGGCCTCAAGCGGAGATCTGCCTAGGTGAAAGATCAGCCGCGAAGGATGCAACCTCTAGGGGGTGCTGAAACAGTATAGAAACTCATGTATGACTTTCACATCAAAGATCAAAAATGCATGCTATTTTTGAAACACCGTGCTCTGCAAAGTATGGTAGTGTGCTTCAATGCAGTTAACTATGGACATGACCCTATGCAGACATTCCAAGGATAGACACTCTCAGTACAGAATCGCCTTGTACAGGTCACCCCCCAACTACAGATGCCTCCAATGGAAAAGACCCCCCAGTAACCACCAGTACAAACACCCCTCAGCACAGGCACCCCAGTATACCCCCAGAAGTAATGACACTCCTCAATGTAGACATCCGAGAGCAGACCCCCTTCAGTAAAGACTACAAATTCTGAATCAATCCTCTGCCCACTGCTTGACACACTTTTTAGCAAAATTTTCATAACAGGGATTTTTAGTTCACATGTATTTCAATACATGTTTAAGGTGGCCAACTGCGTCAAAATAATCCTTCTCTGGCCAGGCTCTACTCTACTCTGAAAAATGCAAATGCTCTAGTGGATATAGTGCCATTATAGGGCAGATAGGCAAAAGATGAAGAAAAGCTACAGGTGCAGGTCTGGTTACAGACCTGGACAATGCAATACAGACCAACCTTCTAAAGATTCATCCCAATCACACCCCCCCTCCATTAGTACAGATCCCCAGTAAAAACCAGTACAGACATCCCAGTACACCTCCCGAAATATAGACAACCCGCAGTAAAGACATCTTGGTGCGGACCCTTCCCAGTAAGGACTCCCTCAGTGCAGTCACCCTCAGTACAGATCCCCATAACAGATTCCCCATTGCAGAAAAGCAAAGTGGAGCCCCCTTCAGTTTAAACCTTCCCAGTGCAGATTCACCCTGTACAGTCCACATCACTACAGACCCCTCCTGAGTACAGACCCTTCCATAGACACACTCAGTACAGAACCCCTGCACTAATGACCCACCCACAAAACACAACCCTCAGTACACAAACCATTATTGCACACACATTTGCTGTGTTGCTGATGCTCTGGTCAAAAAGATTCTGCTGTCTGTCCTCCGTAGAGGGGTATACCTTCTTCCCCGTTTTACAGTCGAGACGGCGCACACAGACGGGACAGCAGTGCAGAGTTCATACTCTTCCAGTCCCCTAGAAGGATCGGCCTCAAGCGGAGATCTGCCTAGGTGAAAGATCAGCCGCGAAGGATGCAACCTCTAGGGGGTGCTGAAACAGTATAGAAACTCATGTATGACTTTCACATCAAAGATCAAAAATGCATGCTATTTTTGAAACACCGTGCTCTGCAAAGTATGGTAGTGTGCTTCAATGCAGTTAACTATGGACATGACCCTATGCAGACATTCCAAGGATAGACACTCTCAGTACAGAATCGCCTTGTACAGGTCACCCCCCAACTACAGACGCCTCCAATGGAAAAGACCCCCCAGTAACCACCAGTACAAACACCCCTCAGCACAGACACCCCAGTACACCCCCAGAAGTAATGACACTCCTCATTGTAGACATCCGAGAGCAGACCCCCTTCAGTAAAGACTACAAATTCTGAATCAATCCTCTGCCCACTGCTTTACACCCTTTTTTAGCAAAATTTCCACAACAGGGATTTTTAGTTCACATGTATTTCAATACATGTTTAAGGTGGCCAACTGCGTCAAAATTAAACTTCTCTGGCCAGGATCTACTCTACTCTGAAAAATGCAAATGCTCTAGTGGATATAGTGCCATTATAGGGCAGATAGGCAAAAGATGAAGAAAAGCTACAGGTGCAGGTCTGGTTACAGACCTGGACAATGCAATACAGACCCACCTTGTAAAGATTCATCCCAATCACACCCCCCCTCCATTAGTACAGATCCCCAGTAACCACCAGTACAGACATCCCAGTACACCTCACGAAATATTGACAACCCGCAGTAAAGACATCTTGGTGCGGACCCTTCCCAGTAAGGACTCCCTCAGTGCAGTCACCCTCAGTACAGATCCCCAGTACAGATTCCCCATTGCAGAAAAGCAAAGTGGAGCCCCCTTCAGTTTAAACCTTCCCAGTGCAGATTCACCCTGTACAGTCCACATCACTACAGAGCCCTCCTGAGTACAGACCCTTCCATAGACACACTCAGTACAGAACCCCTGCACTAATGACCCACCCAGAAAACACAACCCTCAGTACACAAACCATCATTGCACACACATTTGCTGTGTTGCTGATGCTCTGGTCAAAAAGATTCTGCTGTCTGTCCTCCGTAGAGGGGTATACCTTCTTCCCCGTTTTACAGTCGAGACGGCGCACACAGACGGGACAGCAGTGCAGAGTTCATACTCTTCCAGTCCCCTAGAAGGATCGGCCTCAAGCGGAGATCTGCCTAGGTGAAAGATCAGCCGCGAAGGATGCAACCTCTAGGGGGTGCTGAAACAGTATAGAAACTCATGTATGACTTTCACATCAAAGATCAAAAATGCATGCTATTTTTGAAACACCGTGCTCTGCAAAGTATGATAGTGTGCTTCAATGCAGATAACTATGGACATGACCCTATGCAGACATTCCAAGGATAGACACTCTCAGTACAGAATCGCCTTGTACAGGTCACCCCCAGACTACAGACGCCTCCAATGGAAAAGACCCCCCAGTAACCACCAGTACAAACACCCCTCAGCACAGACACCCCAGTACACCCCCAGAAGTATTGACACTCCTCAGTGAAGACATCCGAGAGCAGACCCCCTTCAGTAAAGACTACAAATTCTGAATCAATCCTCTGCCCACTGCTTTACACCCTTTTTTAGCAAAATTTTCACAACAGGGATTTTTAGTTCACATGTATTTCAATACATGTTTAAGGTGGCCAACTGCGTCAAAATTAAACTTCTCTGGCCAGGCTCTACTCTACTCTGAAAAATGCAAATGCTCTAGTGGATATAGTGCCATTATAGGGCAGATAGGCAAAAGATGAAGAAAAGCTACAGGTGCAGGTCTGGTTACAGACCTGGACAATGCAATACAGACCCACCTTGTAAAGATTCATCCCAATCACACCCCCCCTCCATTAGTACAGATCCCCAGTAACCACTAGTACAGACACCCCAGTACACCTCCTGAAAAAAGACAACCCTCAGTAAAGACATCTTGTGCGGACCCTCCCCAGTAAGGACTCCCGCAGTGCAGTCCCCCTCAGTACAGATCCCCAGTACAGATTCCCCATTGCAGAAAAACCAAGTGGAGTCCCCCTCAGTTTAAACCTTCCCAATGCAGATTCACCCTGTACAGTCCACATCAGTACAGACCCCTCCTGAGTACAGACCCTTCCATAGACACACCCAGTACAGAACCCCTGAACTAATGACCCACCCACAAAACACAACCCTCAGTACACAAACCATTATTGCACACACATTTGCTGTGTTGCTGATGCTCTGGTCAAAAAGATTCTGCTGTCTGTCCTCCGTAGAGGGGTATACCTTCTTCCCCGTTTTACAGTCGAGACGGCGCACACAGACGGGACAGCAGTGCAGAGTTCATACTCTTCCAGTCCCCTAGAAGGATCGGCCTCAAGCGGAGATCTGCCTAGGTGAAAGATCAGCCGCGAAGGATGCAACCTCTAGGGGGTGCTGAAACAGTATAGAAACTCATGTATGACTTTCACATCAAAGATCAAAAATGCATGCTATTTTTGAAAAACCGTGCTCTGCAAAGTATGGTAGTGTGCTTCAATGCAGTTAACTATGGACATGACCCTATGCAGACATTCCAAGGATAGACACTCTCAGTACAGAATCGCCTTGTACAGGTCACCCCTCAACTACAGACGCCTCCAATGGAAAAGACCCCCCAGTAACCACCAGTACAAACACCCCTCAGCACAGACACCCCAGTACACTCCCAGAAGTTTTGACACTCCTCAGTGAAGACATCCGAGAGCAGGCCCCCTTCAGTAAAGACTACAAATTCTGAATCAATCCTCTGCCCACTGCTTTACACTCTTTTTTAGCAAAATTTCCACAACAGGGATTTTTAGTTCACATGTATATCAATACATGTTTAAGGTGGCCAACTGCGTAAAAATAATCCTTCTCTGGCCAGGATCTACTCTACTCTGAAAAATGCAAATGCTCTAGTGGATATAGTGCCATTATAGGGCAGATAGGCAAAAGATGAAGAAAAGCTACAGGTACAGGTCTGGTTACAGACCTGGACAATGCAATACAGACCCACCTTGTAAAGATTCATCCCAATCACACCCCCCACTCCATTAGTACAGATCCCCAGTAACCACTAGTACAGACACCCCAGTACACCTCCTGAAAAAAGACAACCCTCAGTAAAGACATCTTGTGCGGACCCTCCCCAGTAAGGACTCCCGCAGTGCAGTCCCCCTCAGTACAGATCCCCAGTACAGATTCCCCATTGCAGAAAAACCAAGTGGAGTCCCCCTCAGTTTAAACCTTCCCAATGCAGATTCACCCTGTACAGTCCACATAAGTACAGACCCCTCCTGAGTACAGACCCTTCCATAGACACACCCAGTAAAGAACCCCTGAACTAATGACCCACCCACAAAACAAAACGCTTAGTACACAAACCATTATTGCACACACATTTGCTGTGTTGCGGATGCTCAGGTCAAAAAGGTTCTGCTGTCTGTCCTCCGTAGAGGGGTATACCTTCTTCCCCGTTTTACAGTCGAGACGGCGCACACAGACGGGACAGCAGTGCAGAGTTCATACTCTTCCAGTCCCCTAGAAGGATCGGCCTCAAGCGGAGATCTGCCTAGGTGAAAGATCAGCCGCGAAGGATGCAACCTCTAGGGGGTGCTGAAATAGTATAGAAACTCATGTATGACTTTCACATCAAAGATCAAAAATGCATGCTATTTTTGAAACACCGTGCTCTGCAAAGTATGGTAGTGTGCTTCAATGCAGTTAACTATGGACATGACCCTATGCAGACATTCCAAGGATAGACACTCTCAGTACAGAATCGCCTTGTACAGGTCACCCCCCAACTACAGACGCCTCCAATGGAAAAGACCCCCCAGTAACCACCAGTACAAACACCCCTCAGCACAGACACCCCAGTACACCCCCAGAAGTAATGACACTCCTCAGTGTAGACATCCGAGAGCAGACCCCCTTCAGTAAAGACTACAAATTATGAATCAATCCTCTGCCCACTGCTTTACACCCTTTTTTAGCAAAATTTCCACAACAGGGATTTTTAGTTCACATGTATTTCAATACATGTTTAAGGTGGCCAACTGCGTCAAAATTAAACTTCTCTGGCCAGGCTCTACTCTACTCTGAAAAATGCAAATGCTCTAGTGGATATAGGGCCATTATAGGGCAGATAGGCAAAAGATGAAGAAAATCTACAGGTGCAGGTCTGGTTACAGACCTGGACAATGCAATACAGACCCACCTTGTAAAGATTCATCCCCATCACACCCCCCCTCCATTAGTACAGATCCCCAGTAACCACCAGTACAGACACCCCAGTACACCTCCCGAAATATAGACAACCCGCAGTAAAGACATCTTGGTGCGGACCCTTCCCAGTAAGGACTCCCTCAGTGCAGTCACCCTCAGTACAGATCCCCATAACAGATTCCCCATTGCAGAAAAGCAAAGTGGAGCCCCCTTCAGTTTAAACCTTCCCAGTGCAGATTCACCCAGTACAGTCCACAGCAGTACAGACCCCTCCTGAGTACAGACCCTTCCATAAACACACCCAGTACAGAACCCCTGCACTAATGACCCACCCAGAAAACACAACCCTCAGTACACAAACCATTATTGCACACACATTTGCTGTGTTGCTGATGCTCTGGTCAAAAAGGTTCTGCTGTCTGTCCTCCGTAGAGGGGTATACCTTCTTCCCCGTTTTACAGTCGAGACGGCGCACACAGACGGGACAGCAGTGCAGAGTTCATACTCTTCCAGTCCCCTAGAAGGATCGGCCTCAAGCGGAGATCTGCCTAGGTGAAAGATCAGCCGCGAAGGATGCAACCTCTAGGGGGTGCTGAAACAGTATAGAAATTCATGTATGACTTTCACATCAAAGATCAAAAATGCATGCTATTTTTGAAACACCGTGCTCTGCAAAGTATGGTAGTGTGCTTCAATGCAGTTAACTATGGACATGACCCTATGCAGACATTCCAAGGATAGACACTCTCAGTACAGAATCGCCTTGTACAGGTCACCCCCCAACTACAGACGCCTCCAATGGAAAAGACCCCCCAGTACACCCTCAGAAGTTTTGACACTCCTCAGTGAAGACATCCGAGAGCAGGCCCCCTTCAGTAAAGACTACAAATTCTGAATCAATCCTCTGCCCACTGCTTTACACTCTTTTTTAGCAAAATTTCCACAACAGGGATTTTTAGTTCACATGTATTTCAATACATGTTTAAGGTGGCCAACTGCGTCAAAATAATCCTTCTCTGGCCAGGATCTACTCTACTCTGAAAAATGCAAATGCTGTAGTGGATATAGTGCCATTTTAGGGCAGATAGGCAAAAGATGAAGAAAAGCTACAGGTGCAGGTCTGGTTACAGACCTGGACAATGCAATACAGACCCACCTTGTAAAAATTCATCCCAAACACCCCCCCCCCTCCATTAGTACAGATCCCCAGTAACCACCAGTACAGACATCCCAGTACACCTCCCGAAATATAGACAACCCGCAGTTAAGACATCTTGGTGCAGACCCTTCCCAGTAAGGACTCCCGCAGTGCAGTCCCCCTCAGTACAGATTCCCCATTGCAGAAAAACCAAGTGGAGTCCCCCTCAGTTTAAACCTTCCCAATGCAGATTCACCCTGTACAGTCCACATAAGTACAGACCCCTCCTGAGTACAGACCCTTCCATAGACACACCCAGTACAGAACCCCTGAACTAATGACCCACCCACAAAACAAAACGCTTAGTACACAAACCATTATTGCACACACATTTGCTGTGTTGCTGATGCTCTGGTCAAAAAGGTTCTGCTGTCTGTCCTCCGTAGAGGGGTATACCTTCTTCCCCGTTTTACAGTCGAGACAGCGCACACAGACGGGACAGCAGTGCAGAGTTCATACTCTTCCAGTCCCCTAGAAGGATCGGCCTCAAGCGGAGATCTGCCTAGGTGAAAGATCAGCCGCGAAGGATGCAACCTCTAGGGGGTGCTGAAACAGTATAGAAACTCATGTATGACTTTCACATCAAAGATCAAAAATGCATGCTATTTTTGAAACACCGTGCTCTGCAAAGTATGGTAGTGTGCTTCAATGCAGTTAACTATGGACATGACCCTATGCAGACATTCCAAGGATAGACACTCTCAGTACAGAATCGCCTTGTACAGGTCACCCCCCAACTACAGACGCCTCCAATGGAAAAGACCCCCCAGTAACCACCAGTACAAACACCCCTCAGCACAGACACCCCAGTACACCCCCAGAAGTATTGACACTCCTCAGTGAAGACATCCGAGAGCAGACCCCCTTCAGTAAAGACTACAAATTCTGAATCAATCCTCTGCCCACTGCTTTACACCCTTTTTTAGCAAAATTTTCACAACAGGGATTTTTAGTTCACATGTATTTCAATACATGTTTAAGGTGGCCAACTGCGTCAAAATTAAACTTCTCTGGCCAGGCTCTACTCTACTCTGAAAAATGCAAATGCTCTAGTGGATATAGTGCCATTATAGGGCAGATAGGCAAAAGATGAAGAAAAGCTACAGGTGCAGGTCTGGTTACAGACCTGGACAATGCAATACAGACCCACCTTGTAAAGATTCATCCCAATCACACCCCCCCTCCATTAGTACAGATCCCCAGTAACCACTAGTACAGACACCCCAGTACACCTCCTGAAAAAAGACAACCCTCAGTAAAGACATCTTGTGCGGACCCTCCCCAGTAAGGACTCCCGCAGTGCAGTCCCCCTCAGTACAGATCCCCAGTACAGATTCCCCAGTACAGATTCCCCATTGCAGAAAAGCAAAGTGGAGCCCCCTTCAGTTTAAACCTTCCCAGTGCAGATTCACCCTGTACAGTCCACATCAGTACAGACCCCTCCTGAGTACAGACCCTTCCATAGACACACCCAGTACAGAACCCCTGAACTAATGACCACCCACAAAACAAAACGCTTAGTACACAAACCATTATTGCACACACATTTGCTGTGTTGCTGATGCTCTGGTCAAAAAGATTCTGCTGTCTGTCCTCCGTAGAGGGGTATACCTTCTTCCCCGTTTTACAGTCGAGACGGCGCACACAGACGGGACAGCAGTGCAGAGTTCATACTCTTCCAGTCCCCTAGAAGGATCGGCCTCAAGAGGAGATCTGCCTAGGTGAAAGATCAGCCGCGAAGGATGCAACCTCTAGGGGGTGCTGAAACAGTATAGAAACTCATGTATGACTTTCACATCAAAGATCAAAAATGCATGCTATTTTTGAAACACCGTGCTCTGCAAAAGTATGGTAGTGTGCTTCAATGCAGTTAACTATGGACATGCCCCTATGCAGACATTCCAAGGACAGACACTCTCAGTACAGAATCGCCTTGTACAGGTCACCCCCCAACTACAGACGCCTCCAATGGAAAAGACCCCCCAGTAACCACCAGTACAAACACCCCTCAGCACAGACACCCCAGTACACCCCCGGAAGTATTGACACTCCTCAGTGATGAAATCCGAGAGCAGACCCCCTTCAGTAAAGACTAGAAATTGTGAATCAATCCTCTGCCCACTGCTTTACATCCTTTCTAGCAAACTTTCCACAACAGGGATTTTTAGTTTGATTGCCCAAAAGTTAATCCCTTCCTGCCTAGTGTCATTCATACCCTGTTTCCCCTAAAATAAGACCTACCCCGAAAATAAGACCTAGTACTATTTTTGAGAATTGCTAAAGTATCAGACCTACCCTGAAAATAAGACCTAGTTGTGATCAGGGCTTTTTTTTTCAGCTGGAATGTGGCAGAACGCCTTTCCGCCACCTCTGGCTCTGGCACTGGCCCTGCGCACACCCATATCTACCGTCTCTTATAAACACAAGCGTGGCTCAACTTACAGCACCATCCGCTCCCACAGAACCTCCCTACTTCTGTACTCAGTGTGGGACAGGGAAGGAACAGATATATGCGGGTGCACTATGCAGTGTGTTTAGGAGTGGGGCTTCTCCTCCTGCAGCCTAATGCATGGAAGCCAATGCCTTAGGGGTAATCACCGGCCAGTGGGGAAGTGGCGGAGTGGTGAGTAAGTGTGCTTGGTGCACTGTGTGGGAAGACCCAAAATGGGAGTTACTATAAAGAGAGGCCGGCTGCTGACAGCTGTGTTTTGCAAAGCTAGCTAACCATATGAGGGCAGTGGAGGGGGATGTGCAAAGGTGAGCTACAGTCAGGTGTTGCAGAGGTAAATTGAGTCAGGTGAGTTGCAGACAGGGTGCATAGGTGAGCTGCGGCTGGGGGGGTGCAGAGGTGAGCTGAGTTGCAACCCACCTTTGCACCCCCCAACCACAGCTCAGCTCTGCATCCCACGTCTGCAACTCACCCCTGCACTCTGTCTGTGGCTCATATCTGCACCCTGTCTGAAAGTCACCTGTCAAGTCAAATCTGCAGCACCTGACTGCAGCTCACAACTGTCATCAGCCGGCCCTCTCCATAGTAACCCTCATCCACAACTGCCTGCAGCTCACCTCTGCACCCCCTGTCCACACCTGGACATTTAAAAAATAAGACCTGCCCCAAAAATAAGACCTAGTGTGTTTTTTGGAGCCAAAAAAAATATAAGACAGTGTCTTATTTTCAGGGAAACACGGTAGTGTCAGTGCTTTTTATTAGCAGTGATCACTGGGGATGTCAGTGGCAGTTAGTTCCCCCCAGTGTCAGAATGCCCACCGCAGTCCCACTATAAGTTGCTGATCGCCGTCATTACTAGTACAAATGAAAATTCCAGTATATATACACCGCCATTTGTAGATGCTATAAACCAGTTAATGTACATGTATTTGTAGCAGAATACATTTTGGCTTAAATATATGACGAAATTTGATTTTTTAAAAATTTTTTTAAATTGTGTTTTATAGCAAAAAGTCAAAAATATTTTTTTTTATTTCACAAAATTGTCGGTCTTTATTGTGTAAAAAATTTAAAAACCCGTACAAGCGATCAAATACCACTGAAGGAAAACCCTATTTGTGGAGGGGAAAAGGACATCAATTTCAATTGGGTGCAGTGTTGCATGACCGCGCAATTGTCAGTTAAAGTAACACAGCACCAAAAATGTCCTGGTCAGGAAAGGGGATCCTTAGGTGGGTAAGTGGTATGTGAGTCTGAGTGTGATGGAGCCATGTCCCAGACCTGCACTACTACAGGAATAAAGAGGCTGCAAGGTCATCCTGCAATCATCTGCTTCTTCCCATGTTTATCTATTGCTGCTTCTACAGATCAGGGGGCTGGCTGTGCACACAGGAGATCGATCCTATGAAAGACCTGTACATACACATGACATTCTGTCCCATCACCCGATGATTGCAGACCACAGCTCCGCCTCCAACAAACCGGGAACAATCATACTGGTGTAACGGCGGCAAGATAAATATCCCATGAAAATCTGTATCCCCTGAAGCAACTGCGCATGCGCCGGTTTAAGGCACACCAAGCCTTCGGGGGATACCGAGTTACATGGGATACTCATCTTGCCGCTACACCGGCCTACGGATTCCTCTCTAGATCCACCCTCACTGAATGTCAGTGTTCATCAGCTGCATGGGGGGCGGTCCCAATAACTACTTCACCCCAATTACCTCACCGATCATTCATATATATACTAATATAAAAGATACACTGTACTCACCCCCTGCTCCGCAATCTCCTCCTTTATTCGCTCAGAGATGAAATGATCACCGCCCACATGTTGCTGGCTCCACCTGCTTGCACAGGCTTCGCAATCCATTGGTCCGTTGGTCTGCCACTCAGCATCGCCGAATCGATGTTGATCCCAGGAGAGCCAGCTGCAGACTGAGCAGCAGTATTGGGGTTGCTAAGCAACACTCGTGTCTCCTCCCACTTCCTGCCCTCCCTCAGACTCCTCCCACTTCTGACCCCCAGTCTCCTCCCAAGTCCTTGCCGTAGGCTCCTCCCACTTCCGGCCCCCAGTCTCCTCTACAATAGAGTCTGGCTGCAGAATGGAGCTCCATTTTTAATAGGAAACACATGACTTCCACTCCCCTTTTTTTTTGCTAGTGAACTTTAATGCAACAAACAAGCAGAGGCTGTAGAGTGGAGCTCCAGTCGACAGGAAACATGTGACCTCCACTCCAAATGTTTTAAAGTTCATTAACAAAAACAAATGGAGGTCACATGTTTCCTGTCGAGTGGAGCTCCAGTCTTCAGCCAGCTTTTCCAATGAAAAACCTTTTCTGGGAATAATGTGGCCAATGAGGAGGTGGACAGTTGTGACCCGGAAGTGTTGGCTGTGTGCTCCATGCGGTGACTGAGGCAGTGATGGTGGGAAGATGAATCTGTTACTGAAGAGCAGTAAGGAGTTCTCCTCCAGCGAGTACTGGCAGCAGTTCTTCCAGCGCAGGGGGGAGCGGGCCTTCGAGTGGTATGGCGGAAACTTGGAGCTGTGTGGTGTGCTGCACAAATACATTCAACCGAAACACAAGGTGTGTACATGGACTGCTGGCTGCCTTCCCTTCTCTCACTCCCTCCTGTGAGCTCTGCATTAGGGCTCCAGCACAGAACCCTGTGTTCAGTTTCCTATGGATCTGAATGCAGTAACACTCCAAGGCCTGGCCTCCCTCACATAGTGTTCAAGGCTCCATTCACCCTTGTGCGACTTGGGGAAAAAATAAACTTGACAAAAGTCACATGACAAGTTGCAACCCATGTATTTCAATGGAAGCTGTTCAAATGCATGCAACCAAAGTTGCAGCGACTTTAAAAAGGTTCCTGTGCTACTCATGTGACTTTCATGCGACTGGAGTGATATAGACTGCAATGTAAACTCTCAAAAGTTGCATGAAAGTCGCATCTTAACCATTTGATTTACCTCTTTTCCTGACCGGGCCATTTTTTTGCGATACAGAGCTGTTACTTTAACTGACAATTGCGCGGTTATGCAATGCTGTACCCAAATTAAATTTGCGTCTTTTTTTCTCCACAAACAGAGCTTTCTTTTGATGGTATTTGATTGCCTGTGCGGTTTTTATTTTTTGCGTTTATAAACAAAAAAAGATTGACAATTTTGAAAAAAAAAAAACTACACTTTTGACTTTTTGCTATTAAACATGTCCAGTAAATCAAATTTCTACATCAATTTAGGCAAAAAGGTATTCTGCTCCGTCCCCAGTGTCAGAATGCCCACCGCAGTCCCGCTATAAGTCGCTGATCGCCGTCATTACTAGTACAAATGAAAATTCCAGTATATATACCGCCATTTGTAGATGCTATAAACCAGTTAATTTACATGTATTTGTACCAGAATACATTTTGGCCTAAATATATGATGAAATTTGATTTTTTTTTTTTAATTTTTTAGAGCAAAAAGTGAAAAATATTTTTTTTTATTTTCAAAATTGTCTGCATTTTTTTGCTTATAGTGCAAAAAAACAAAAAACAAAAAAAAAACAAAAAAAAAAAACGTACAGGCGATCAAATACCACTGAAAGAAAACCCTATTTGTGGAGGGAAAAAGGACATAAATTTCAATTGGGTGCAGTGTTGCATGACCGCGCAATTGTCAGTTAAAGTAACACAGAGCCAAAAATGTCCTGGTCAGAAAGGGGGGGGGGGGAATCCTTAGGTGAGTAAGTGGTGTGTGAGCCTGAGTGTGATGGAGCCATGTCCCAGACCTGCACTACTACAGGAATAAAGAGGCTGCAAGGTCATCCTGCAATCATCTGCTTCTTCCCATGTTTATCTATTGCTGCTTCTACAGATCAGGGGGCTGGCTGTGCACACAGGAGATCGATCCTATGAAAGACCTGTACATACACATGACATTCTGTCCCATCACCCGATGATTGCAGACCACAGCTCCGCCTACAACCAATTACCTCACCGATCATTCATATATATACTAATATAAAAGATACACTGTACTCGCCCCCTGCTCCGCAATCTCCTCCTTCATTCGCTCAGAGATGAAATGATCACCGCCCACATGTTGCTGGCTCCACCTGCTTGCACAGGCTTCGTAATCCATTGGTCCGTTGGTCTGCCACTCAGCAACGCCGAATCGATGTTGATCCCAGGAGAGCCAGCTGCAGACTGAGCAGTGGTGTTGGGGTTGCTAAGCAACACTCGTGTCTCCTCCCACTTCCTGCCCTCCCTCAGACTCCTCCCACTTCCGGTCCCCAGTCTCCTCCCACGGCCTTTCCTTTGGCTCCTCCCACTTCCGGCCCCCAGTCTCCTCTAAAATAGAGTCTGGCTGCAGAATGGAGCTCCATTTTTAATAGGAAACACATGACTTCCACTCCCCTTTTTTTTGCTAGTGAACTTTAATGCAACAAACAAGCAGAGGCTGTAGAGTGGAGCTCCAGTCGACAGGAAACATGTGACCTCCACTCCAAATGTTTTAACGTTCATTAACAAAAACAAATGGTGGAATGGAGGTCACATGTTTTCTGTCGAAAGTGGAGCTCCAGTCTTCAGCCAGCTTTTCCAATGAAAAACCTTTTGTGGAAGAATGTGGCCAATGAGGAGCTGGACAGCTGTGACCCGGAAGTGTTGGCTGTGTGCTCCATGCGGTGACTGAGGCAGTGATGGTGGGAAGATGAATCTGTTACCGAAGAGCAGTAAGGAGTTCTCCTCCAGCGAGTACTGGCAGCAGTTCTTCCAGCGCAGGGGGGAGCGGGCCTTCGAGTGGTATGGCGGAAACTTGGAGCTGTGTGGTGTGCTGCACAAATACATTCAACCGAAACACAAGGTGTGTACATGGACTGCTGGCTGCCTTCCCTTCTCTCACTCCCTCCTGTGAGCTCTGCATTAGGGCTCCAGCACAGAACCCTGTGTTCAGTTTCCTATGGATCTGAATGCAGTAACACTCCAAGGCCTGGCCTCCCTCACATAGTGTTCAAGGCTCCATTCACCCTTGTGCGACTTGGGGAAAAAATAAACTTGACAAAAGTCACATGACAAGTTGCAACCCATGTATTTCAATGGAAGCTGTTCAAATGCATGCAACCAAAGTTGCAGCGACTTTAAAAAGGTTCCTGTGCTACTCATGTGACTTTCATGCGACTGGAGTGATATAGACTGCAATGTAAACTCTCAAAAGTTGCATGAAAGTCGCATCTTAACCATTTGATTTACCTCTTTTCCTGACCGGGCCATTTTTTTGCGATACAGAGCTGTTACTTTAACTGACAATTGCGCGGTTATGCAATGCTGTACCCAAATTAAATTTGCGTCTTTTTTTCTCCACAAACAGAGCTTTCTTTTGATGGTATTTGATTGCCTGTGCGGTTTTTATTTTTTGCGTTTATAAACAAAAAAAGATTGACAATTTTGAAAAAAAAAAAACTACACTTTTGACTTTTTGCTATTAAACATGTCCAGTAAATCAAATTTCTACATCAATTTAGGCCAAAAGGTATTCTGCTCCGCCCCCAGTGTCAGAATGCCCACCGCAGTCCCGCTATAAGTCGCTGATCGCCGTCATTACTAGTACAAATGAAAATTCCAGTATATATACCGCCATTTGTAGATGCTATAAACCAGTTAATTTACATGTATTTGTACCAGAATACATTTTGGCCTAAATATATGATGAAATTTTTTTTTTTTTTTTTAATTTTTTAGAGCAAAAAGTGAAAAATATTTTTTTTTATTTTCAAAATTGTCTGCATTTTTTTGCTTATAGTGCACAAAAAAAAAACAAAAAAAAACGTACAGGCGATCAAATACCACTGAAAGAAAACCCTATTTGTGGAGGGAAAAAGGACATAAATTTCAATTGGGTGCAGTGTTGCATGACCGCGCAATTGTCAGTTAAAGTAACACAGAGCCAAAAATGTCCTGGTCAGAAAGGGGGGGGGGGGGGGAATCCTTAGGTGAGTAAGTGGTGTGTGAGCCTGAGTGTGATGGAGCCATGTCCCAGACCTGCACTACTACAGGAATAAAGAGGCTGCAAGGTCATCCTGCAATCATCTGCTTCTTCCCATGTTTATCTATTGCTGCTTCTACAGATCAGGGGGCTGGCTGTGCACACAGGAGATCGATCCTATGAAAGACCTGTACATACACATGACATTCTGTCCCATCACCCGATGATTGCAGACCACAGCTCCGCCTACAACCAATTACCTCACCGATCATTCATATATATACTAATATAAAAGATACACTGTACTCGCCCCCTGCTCCGCAATCTCCTCCTTCATTCGCTCAGAGATGAAATGATCACCGCCCACATGTTGCTGGCTCCACCTGCTTGCACAGGCTTCGCAATCCATTGGTCCGTTGGTCTGCCACTCAGCAACGCCGAATCGATGTTGATCCCAGGAGAGCCAGCTGCAGACTGAGCAGTGGTGTTGGGGTTGCTAAGCAACACTCGTGTCTCCTCCCACTTCCTGCCCTCCCTCAGACTCCTCCCACTTCCGATCCCCAGTCTCCTCCCACGGCCTTTCCTTTGGCTCCTCCCACTTCCGGCCCCCAGTCTCCTCTACAATAGAGTCTGGCTGCAGAATGGAGCTCCATTTTTAATAGGAAACACATGACTTCCACTCCCCTTTTTTTTGCTAGTGAACTTTAATGCAACAAACAAGCAGAGGCTGTAGAGTGGAGCTCCAGTCGACAGGAAACATGTGACCTCCACTCCAAATGTTTTAACGTTCATTAACAAAAACAAATGGTGGAATGGAGGTCACATGTTTTCTGTCGAAAGTGGAGCTCCAGTCTTCAGCCAGCTTTTCCAATGAAAAACCTTTTGTGGAAGAATGTGGCCAATGAGGAGCTGGACAGCTGTGACCCGGAAGTGTTGGCTGTGTGCTCCATGCGGTGACTGAGGCAGTGATGGTGGGAAGATGAATCTGTTACCGAAGAGCAGTAAGGAGTTCTCCTCCAGCGAGTACTGGCAGCAGTTCTTCCAGCGCAGGGGGGAGCGGGCCTTCGAGTGGTATGGCGGATACTTGGAGCTGTGTGGTGTGCTGCACAAATACATTCAACCGAAACACAAGGTGTGTACATGGACTGCTGGCTGCCTTCCCTTCTCTCACTCCCTCCTGTGAGCTCTGCATTAGGGCTCCAGCACAGAACCCTGTGTTCAGTTTCCTATGGATCTGAATGCAGTAACACTCCAAGGCCTGGCCTCCTTCACATAGTGTTCAAGGCTCCATTCACCCTTGTGCGACTTGGGGAAAAAATAAACTTGACAAAAGTCACATGACAAGTTGCAACCCATGTATTTCAATGGAAGCTGTTCAAATCCATGCAACCAAAGTTGCAGCGACTTTAAAAAGGTTCCTGTGCTACTCATGTGACTTTCATGTGACTGGAGTGATATAGACTGCAATGTAAACTCTCAAAAGTTACATGAAAGTCGCATCTTAACCATTTGATTTACCCCCCTTCCTGACCGGGCCATTTTTTTGCGATACAGAGCTGTTACTTTAACTGACAATTGCGCGGTCGTGCAATGCTGTACCCAAATTAAATTTGCGTCTTTTTTTCTCCACAAACAGAGCTTTCTTTTGATGGTATTTGATTGCCTGTGCGGTTTTTATTTTTTGCGTTTATAAACAAAAAAAGATTGACAATTTTGAAAAAAAAAAACTACACTTTTGACTTTTTGCTATTAAACATGTCCAGTAAATAATCAAATCTCTACATCAATTTAGGCCAAAAGGTATTCTGCTCCATGTCTTTGCTAAAAAAAAAAATCCCAATACATAAACGAATTGACTTGCGTGAAAGTTATAGCATTTACAAATGGCAGTAGATATGCTTTTTTCTTTTTTTTTAACTAGTAATGGCGATCAGCAACTTATAGCAGGAATGCGGCGGGCATTCAGACACTGGGGGAGAACTGACTTTGTGTCACTGACATCCCCAGTGACACCAATACAGTGATCAGTGCTAATAAAAAAGCACTGATGCTGTACTAATGGCACTGGGCAGGATAGGGTTAACATGTGGGGCGATCAAAGGGTTAACTGTGTGCTGCTTTACTGTGTGTGTGTGCTTTACACTGTAAGCACACTGCTTTGTATGGCTCTGCTATGCAAAGCCATACAAAGCAGTGTGCAGGAGCTGACAGGGAAGAGATCTGTGAACGCCAGGTGCTCACAGGGAATCACGGGCTGGGACCCAGTGATTGACAGCTGAGCCCGTGAATGGCAGAGTGGGTAGGGCGCGCACGCCCCCTACCCAGAACTGCAAAATCATGTATATATATGAGATTTTTCGCACCTGTGCCTCCCTGTAGCAGTATTTCTGCTATACGGTGGTGCGGAAGAGGTTAATGTTATCAATGCAACAGTAAAGCCAAAGTCGCACCCATCCAAAGTTACATCAAAGTCACAATGGAAATCGCACGACTTTGGAGTTACATAAGTGTGAATGAAATCTGTGCCTTTTGCAGGGCTGTGTTTACCAGCACAGTGATGGACAGGTGTTCCGGGCATCCCGTTGTCGGCTGTCCCATAGCAGTTAATTGGGATGCAGCGGTTGCACGGACACAGCTGCTGCTGCCATTATGACATCTATGTGGATGCTTCTATCCAAACACAACCTAGGGTTCATTTGGGACTCTGCGCCCCCACCAACAGGAATGTCACATTGGGAGCAGCAGCTGTGCCCGTGCATTTATTGCATCCCAGTTAACAGCTATGGGACAGCCGACAGAGAGATGCCCTAAACGCCTGTCCATCCCTGTGCCGGTAACCATGGGCCTGCACGGATTAAAATGCCCAGTGTGAATGAGGCCGATGGACCCATACGCACTGGGTCCATCAGCTGCAGCCACCGGGATTGTGTGTAAAACTGACAAGCGAACTCCTGTCTATTAGGTGGAAGCATTTTGGGCGGCTGCACTACTGCTTAATTGCTTTCATATACCCCTGGTATCGGTGCCGCTGTCATGTATTCCGGACTCTGGACTGGCATAGCGGGTGCCTCCGGGCTAATGGGGAGAGAGGCCCTGCTCCCTGTCCCTGGTTGAGTCATTCACTAGGCAGCTGTACAAGTGCGGAATGATCTCAGCCTTCAGTGATTCTAAGGCTGGGTTCACACTGATGCAGTGCGGAATTCGCAGCGAATTTTGCACTGCATCAGAATCGCACCCCGTTCTTGTGAACCGCTGC
Source organism: Staurois parvus (assembly GCF_062004578.1). Lineage (NCBI taxonomy): Eukaryota > Metazoa > Chordata > Amphibia > Anura > Ranidae > Staurois > Staurois parvus. The sequence goes on from NW_028317862.1 coordinate 259,784, forward strand.
AGGTGTGTATGTTAAGTTAATAACACCCCGAAATCGGTCCGCAAAACGCGGTGCGATGTGCAGAATCGGATCACATAGGTGTGAATACCCATGCGATCCGATTCTAGTGCGGAACAAAAAAAAATTGCGGACCATTTGCACTTCGGACCAGGTTTTTCTGCAGGATCTTTCTGCCAGCACCATCTGGTGTACATTTCATTTTGTTAGGCATATGTGCATATACCCTTAAGAAACTTCACTCTTTCAGTCAACATTGACTATGTTTAATCCTTATGCTGCTAGCAATAGATAGGAAAGTATATTGCATTTACCTGTTTTAAACTTTTTTTTTTTTTTATACATTTCTTCAGTTACACCCTAGATTCTGTGCCTAGGCAAATGATGTCCTACATCCCAGGAATCTTTAGGGGGGAGGAGGGGCTTTCTTGGCTAAGCAAACACCCTGTTTGCATGCCTGAGCTAAGAGCAGATGGATTACAGGAAGTAAATGCTACAGGAATCATCTGCCCTTACTCAAGATGGCCACAGCTAAAAATGCTTGGGCTGTTTTTCAAAGTGATTTCTCAGCAAAATAAAAAATTAGACATGGATGGATGGGGGAGTTTGCTTTGAATATTAAAAATGAATTAAATAGTGTTTTTGATTTGTGTTGCTCAGATGCAGTGTAGTTAATTTTTAAGGACTTATGCACATGGATGCACCTGGGAGCCACATTTGTTCGCTTTCAGTCACAACCTGTACAAGTCAATGACAGGCTCTAATTTTTACGTTCTAAAACCAATAAAAAAAACTTATCTCCCTAATCACTATCTTCTCTAGAATGTACACTGAGCTGCACATGCACATTCTCCGTACCCCTAAGTGACATCTGAAGTCCTGCATCCAGAAGAATCAGAGAAGATGATTCCAGTGTCAGGAGGTTAGTATTTGTGGACTTCAGTTCTGCTTTAACCCTCCTCTACTTTATCCAAAGTTTTATCTTTAAATATACTTTCACTAGAGCGCTTTACCGAGCTTTAATAAGTGTTGTAAGAATTAATTATGGGAAAAAGGAAAGATCCTTTCACCACCTACTCTACACTGCATTCATTCAATGATAGAAGGTGGTGACAGGTCCAGGTTTTACATAACTGGTTTGTACATCTTGTTTCTTGCAGGTGCTAGTGGTGGGCTGTGGCAAAGTGAAAGGCTATATGATGCTGGATGCCAGAATCTGACCAATATTGTTTTGAGTGAAGTGGTCATTCGCCAAATGAACGAGCAAAATGCCAAACGAAGACCTCTGATGACATATCAGTTGATGGATGCCACACAGACTACATTTTCTGATTCTCACTTTCAGGCTGTGTTGGATAAGGGGACATTGGATGCCATACTCCCTGATACAGAAGAAAGAACTCTGGAAACTGCTACAAAGTTGCTGGTTGAAATTGGTTGTGTCTTGCAATATGGCGGACGATATGTTTGTGTATCTTTGGCTCAAGGCCACGTCTTGGACAAACTAGTAAATCAGTTCTACCAAGGTGGATGGATGGTTCGAGTTCATCAAGTATCAGAAGCAGCAGCAATGAGTCTGGCAGTCAGTTTCCTTTACTAGTATTTTTATTTGTGATGCGACTGATGCCAGGGTTTCCACAAGTCTTGGAAATTATGGCTAAGGAGGGCGCCAAGCCGCTGCGTTGTTCAAGCCCTGATGAACTAATGGCAGCAGTGAAAGAACAACAGCAATATGCACTAATCCGTAACCGCCTGAACCAAAATCAGAGTTCTCAGGAAGTGTCATTAGACTTGTGTGATGGAGATTCTGGAAGAATTTGTTACACCTTTTATGTGGTAGATAGTCTTACTGTAGGACTATCTCATGCCAATTACTTTGCAATATTTATAAGTAAGCTGGGCTTTCTTTTTTTTTTTCTTCTTCTTATGTCCTAATATTCTTTCTGTAATATTCTGCACTTAATGTAATATGAATAAGTCAAAGTCCGAACACCACTTTAAAGGGGACTATAATTAGCTACTCTTCTAAAGGATTTCCCATTTTAAATTTAAAGGAATTCACATACAATACAAATTCAGATGTTATATGTATGTATATATGTATGTGTCTCTATCTATATATATTCCCTTCTAGATTGTAAGCTCGAAAGAGCAGGGCCCTCGATCCCCTCATGTTTTGCATTGTATTGGTATTGTTCTGTCACATGTTCTGTCCCCCTTTGTAATGTACAGCGCTGAGTGAACTATTGGTGCTTTATAAATACTGTATAATAATAATATCTTCTTTTTTTTTTCCCTTTAATTTTCTATTTTTTCCATTTTTCTTCTTTTCTCTTCTGTCAGCATCTTACTAACACTCAAATCCTGGTAGCAGTGGTGCTTAATTAAAGTAGAACTCTAGGTTTAATTTAATTTTAAATATTTTTTGGGGCCAAGCTGGTCCAAACAAACCATTTCCATTACTAAAACATACACCTGCTGTATAAACTGTATGTTACTTCAGCTGCGTGCAGCATACAGTGTTGTGTTCCAGGCAGTCAGCTAGAGACTTTCTGTCCCATTTCCAGGACAAAAACAAGTTAGCCTGAGCTTTGCTCAACCAGTCATAGAAGGCCTTGTATTAATTCTAAAAATGCAAAGCTTCATGTGAATGGCTGAGCAATGCTCATCCTAGCTGGATATTGTTCCAGGAATAGAGCAGGAAGTCCATTACTGCTGCTAGAACACAGCGCTCTCATTGCCATCTTTAACGCAAGGCAAACTGGCAGCTGCCCCGGGCCCAATCGTTGTGGGGCCCAAAAGCAGCTGCCCCTTGAGCCCTTTGTCTTGAAGGATCCCGGTGGCAGCAGGAGCAGGGGGAAGGCGAGCATCGAGGGCAGCTAGGATTGAGAGCCTATGAGCGGGAAGACTTCCCCTGACACTGAGCAGCAGCGGGTGCAGCATCCCCAACGGCGGTGCCTCCCAGAGCATGGAAACCTCTCGGCTCACAGCTCCGACAACTAGGGGACAAGCTGACCAGGGGCCCAGAGGACAAGGATGGGCTGGAGTGCAGATAGCCAGAGGCCACAGAGCAGGGGAACGAGCAGATCACCCAGAATCAGAATGGCCGCAGCCTGCTGCTGTCAGGTACAGAGCATCACACATACCTACTGGCAGACGGACTGGGACAGGGAGGCACGGGAGGAACTGAAGACAGGGCTAGGGTCTCTCTCTCTCACACCTCTCACCCCACCCCCTTTCTCCCCCTCACCTCTCTCTCATACCCCTCTACCCCCATTCTCCCCCCTTCCCAACTCCCCTTTCTCCCACCACCTCTCTCCTCCCCCCCCCCCCCCTTATTGAATTTTGCTCTCCACCTGCCCTGGGCCATACAATAAGTAGCAGCTAGACTCAAAATAAGTTTACTACACCAGATCAGGCAGTGATTGTGATTGGTTGCCAGAGGTTACAGCATATCCTTACTGATTAGTTGCTAGAGGATACAGCACATAATTTCTGCTTGCTGATTGGTTGCTAGAGGTTACTGCACATCATTACCGCTCACCCATTGGTTGCTGGGGGGGTAGCTTGTGATCAGTGGCAATGGTGGTGGTGGGTGCAAACGGGATGAGTGACAACTTCAGACTCCACTTAGAGCAGAACTAAAGTCTATATTTAAAATGCAAGCAGTAGACCTTTTACCGCAGATGATACACACAATGGGGGTTAATTAATAAAGCTGCAAAATCTGGTGCAACTCTGCATAGAAACCAATCAGCTTCCAGGTTTTATTGCCAAAGTTTCATTGAACAAGCTGTTATAAGATGCTTGGCTGCCATGCACAGCTGTACCAGATTCTGAGGGCTCTAGTTTTAGTAAATCTACCCCACTGTCTCTGCTGCAACAAAATAAAAATGTAGACCAAGGATTTCCTGGTCACCATTATGCATTAAAGGTTTAATTTCACTTAAAATAGTTTGTTGGGCCAAGCTGGCCCAAACGCACTATTTCCATTACCGATGCATGCGCCTGCTGGCAGTGCTGTATTAACTGTATGCAGCATTAACTGCATACAGTATACAGCACTCAGGGCCATCTTTAACCGTTAGCCGCCCGGCCAATGGCCGTTTGGCGGCTTGAAAAGCGCTGCAGCTTTCCGGGTGCACGCCATTTGGCGTGCTCCCGCACATGCGCGGTTTGCGCGGTTGCAGAGCGACGCAGCAGTGCAATCTGTCACCGCCCGTGCACCTCGGACACGGCCGATGACAGATCCGAGTACCGGCTCCCGTTGCTGGTACCATGTGACCTGCTGTGACCAATCACAGCAGGTCACATGACAGTTGTATACAATGGATGGCTTCATTCATGATGCCATCCATTGTATACTAGTGCCCAGCTGTGAATGGTCACAGCTAATCACATGCACATGTCATGTGATTAGCTGTGACCAAATCACAGCTAAGCACAAAAAAAAAAAAAAAGCTGAATGAATCGATTTCATTCAGGTAAATTCTTTGCTATAAGCAAATTGTGTAAAAAAAAAAAAAAATACTGATCACTTCCCCAAAGTAGTACAGTGTTACTATGGTAACATTGTACTATTTTGGTCATAGTAAAATATGAAAAAAAATCTTAAAAAAAATAAAAAAAAATGTAATAAAAAAGTAAATATAATAAAAAAAAATTAAAAAAATATATATATTTTTTTTTTCATACTGTCACCAGTCAGTGTCGCTGTTCACCGCCATGCCAGTTATATGATGACGCTGTACTGCACTGGTGACAGTATGTAAAAAAAAAAATAGTGAAAATAATTTTTTTAATTTTTTCATTTTCCGAAAAATTATGACAAAAAAATACAACTTCAAAAAACTCGCCATGCCTCTTATGAAGTACGTCGGACTGTCTACTCTGCAAAAAGGGGTCATTTGGGGGATATCTGTACTGTTCTGACATTCTTGGACCTCAAGATATTAGATTGGCTGTCAGTACTTCAGGATTGATCAATTTTCAGATCTATACCATAGTTTGTAAACTCTATAACTTTCCTACAAACTAAAAAATACATCCTAATTTGGGTTATTTTCACCAAAGACATGTAGCAGAATACATCTCGGCCTAAATTTATGAAGAACAATTATTTATTTGTAAACTTTTATAACAGAAACAAACAAAAATGTGTTTTTTTTTCAAAATTTTTGGTCTTTTTTTGTTAATTTAGCAAAAAATAAAAACCCCAGCGGTGATTAAATACCACCAAAAGAAAGCTCTAGTTGTGTGAAGAAAATGATAAAATTTTAGTTTGGGTACAATGTTGTATGACCGCGCAATTGTCATTCAAAGTGTGAGAGCGCTGAAACCTGAAAACTGGCCTGGGCAGGAAGGTGTAAAATTGCACGGTATTGAAATGGTTAATAATGATTCCCGGAACAACTGGTCAAGAAAATATATCCCTCTCTACCTCCACTAATGAAAGCCCTTCAGTTTCACTAATTCTGGATACCCAGGATTACCCCAAATGGGGGAAATGTCTAGAAACCCACTGATGCTTAGAGTAGTCTTAAAGCATCCCATACTGGAGAGCCAACTCCAAGTGGGAGAGTGCCGGAAGAACTGGGTTGGTTAATACAATCAGCCTAGCCACTGAGTGATTTAAGAGCCCTTATCCAGTTAGTTGCTGAAGCTGTGCCACTAGGTAATACATTCTAGGATGTGGGACGGGTAGCCATATTGTAAGGCCGACAGACTGATTCTGGCCTGTTGTTTCTTCCATATTAGATCTAAAAATTGGGAGTCTATTCAGGAGAACCACAACTTTGCTATCCATATAGGGGAGTTGTGAAAAACATATAGGCGCTGCGGTGACCAAATCATTTTGATCAGGTTTACCTGCCCTACCACTGATAGGGGAAGCTTACGCCAGGCCTTACATTTCGTTTTGTGCTTATCTAGTAGCGGAGCCAGATTTAGTTGTAGGTACTGATTAGGATCAGGGGAGACATATTTAAAGGACGTAGTGACCGGTATCTGTGAGGTACAAGCTGGTAGGGGCAAATTTAGTGTCTCCAGGGGCATAAGGGCAGATTTATTCCAATTAATGATGAAACCGGAGTATTTCCCAAATCAAGTGATAAGATCCATGAGTGCCTTCAACGAGTTGGCTGTGTCACCTAAATGTAATAGGGTGGTATAGGCATAGAGGGATATCTTTTCCTCTGTGTTTCCTCTGTGGACAGAGTTGCAGATCATAATGGCCAGAGGCTCTATTGCCAAGGCAAGAGCAGGGGGGAGAGGGGTCACCCACCCCTGCCAAGTGCCCCTTGGAAAGTTTGTTATTTATGTGAAGTCTGTCTAGTTAATACAATTGATGCTCAAGCCAGACCTAGAGAGTACTTCCCAAAGATAGGGCCATTCTACACTGTCAAACGCGAGAATGGACCTCCTTCCCCCAGGCTGATCCTCATGAATCCGTGTACCAATGACCTTAGCCTGGTCACCAAGACTCGAGCTAAGAGTTTAATGTTTCTATTCAATAAAGAAATGGGGCAGTACGAGTATGACAAAAGCTTCTTTCCAAGGTTTCGGGAGTAAAATAATTATAGCTTCCTGCATAGAATTCGGCAGTTCTTTTTTTGTAATTTTCATTTTTTTTTTAATTCTATAACTTTGATTGAACTAATATCTTATAATCTTGTTATTAAAGTTGTCACTTAGGCAGTTCCTGTTAAAGGGAGACAACGCCCTGTCCCCCCCTGAATGGTTTTCCTGCATTTTCACTCTGGCACATTTGCTTTCAGTAAGCTTTGTAAAAACTTACTGAAGCACATGGTGCACAAATGCTTGTACTGGGCAGTGACATACCCACACAATCATAGTACTTTAGCAAACTAAAGCAGCTGTAATCCCTAACTGGATGACATAGTAACCAGGCAACTTTTTTAATTTTTAGGAAGTATTTGTGGGCTAGAAAACACACAGGTCAAACTTGGATTTAACTTCTATGTGAGGTGAACATATTTTCTTTACTGTAGCTCTTATTACATCCAGGGTGATCTTTGTCAGTCACATTCTTGAAACTTGCAGTTTAAGAAGTTACTGCTAATAAGACCCACTATTGCAAAAACCAGGTGTATAGGAAAAATATAGTGGCAAGGTCACCCACCCCCAAAACACTAATAAAATCATACAAGGATGAAAATAAGTTACATTGGGAAGTTGAATATCTATTTTATATTTTTTTGTTACTGCAGTTACTTTTGGATTCCTGTTTTCCAGTTCCCCAGGGAAGAGAAACAGAGTGGCTGTTTGGTTCTGAACCTGGATGGAGACAATTGGCTAGAAGCGTTGGGTTCAGTCGTCTGATAATCGTGGCCTTGCATAGGGATCAGCACTTTGAAAGCATGGATTGTATTCAGTCAGAGCTGTCTGCTAAAGTTCTAGAACTAGCTCTGTCAGGATTGGCAGATAACCAGCAGGTAAAATTGTGTGCTGCCACCACTGTAGCCCACTGAGTTTGGAATCTTAAGGCTAATTATCTCTAAAACATAAATGCTGGTCTCTAGGTTATTTAGAAATACCTGTCCTTGCTTTCTCAAAGAAATACTGAATTACTGTGGCGATAATATTATGTTTAAGGTGGCACACTGAGTCAAAGTAATTCTTCTCTGTCCAGTCTTTACTCTACTCTGAAAAATGCAAATGCTCTAGTGGATATAGTGCCATTATAGGGCAGATAGGCAAAAGATGTAGAAGAGCTACAGGTGCAGATCTGGTTACTGACCTGAACAATACAATACAGACTCACCTTGTACAGATTCTTCCCAATCACACACTCCCTCCATTAGTACAGATCCCCGGTAACCACCAGTACAGACACCCCAGTACACCTCCTGAAGTATAGACAACCCTCAGTAAAGACATCTTGGTGCGGACCCTCCCCAGTAAGGACTTCCTCAGTGCAGTCACCCTCAGTACAGATCCCCAGTACAGATTCCTCATTGCAGAAAACCCAAGTGGAGTCCCCCTCAGTTTAAACCTTCCCAATGCAGATTCACCCTGTACAGTCCACATAAGTACAGACCCCTCCTGAGTACAGACCCTTCCATAGACACACCCAGTAAAGAACCCCTGAACTAATGACCCACCCACAAAACAAAACGCTTAGTACACAAACCATTATTGCACACACATTTGCTGTGTTGCGGATGCTCAGGTTAAAAAGGTTCTGCTGTCTGTCCTCCGTAGAGGGGTATACCTTCTTCCCCGTTTTACAGTCGAGACGGCGCACACAGACGGGACAGCAGTGCAGAGTTCATACTCTTCCAGTCCCCTAGAAGGATCGGCCTCAAGCGGAGATCTGCCTAGGTGAAAGATCAGCCGCGAAGGATGCAACCTCTAGGGGGTGCTGAAATAGTATAGAAACTCATGTATGACTTTCACATCAAAGATCAAAAATGCATGCTATTTTTGAAACACCGTGCTCTGCAAAGTATGGTAGTGTGCTTCAATGCAGTTAACTATGGACATGACCCTATGCAGACATTCCAAGGATAGACACTCTCAGTACAGAATCGCCTTGTACAGGTCACCCCCCAACTACAGACGCCTCCAATGGAAAAGACCCCCCAGTAACCACCAGTACAAACACCCCTCAGCACAGACACCCCAGTACACCCCCAGAAGTAATGACACTCCTCAGTGTAGACATCCGAGAGCAGACCCCCTTCAGTAAAGACTTCAAATTCTGAATCAATCCTCTGGCCACTGCTTTACACCCTTTTTTAGCAAAATTTCCACAACAGGGATTTTTAGTTCACATGTATTTCAATACATGTTTAAGGTGGCCAACTGTGTCAAAATTAAACTTCTCTGGCCAGGCTCTACTCTACTCTGAAAAATGCAAATGCTCTAGTGGATATAGTGCCATTATAGGGCAGATAGGCAAAAGATGAAGAAAAGCTACAGGTGCAGGTCTGGTTACAGACCTGGACAATGCAATACAGACCCACCTTGTAAAGATTCATCCCAATCACACCCCCCCTCCATTAGTACAGATCCCCATTAACCACTAGTACAGACACCCCAGTACACCTCCTGAAAAAAGACAACCCTCAGTAAAGACATCTTGTGCGGACCCTCCCCAGTAAGGACTCCCGCAGTGCAGTCCCCCTCAGTACAGATCCCCAGTACAGATTCCCCATTGCAGAAAAGCAAAGTGGAGCCCCCTTCAGTTTAAACCTTCCCAGTGCAGATTTACCCTGTACAGTCCACATCAGTACAGACCCCTCCTGAGTACAGACCCTTCCATAGACACACCCAGTACAGAACCCCTGCACTAATGACCCACCCAGAAAACACAACCCTCAGTACACAAACCATTATTGCACACACATTTGCTGTGTTGCTGATGCTCTGGTCAAAAAGATTCTGCTGTCTGTCCTCCGTAGAGGGGTATACCTTCTTCCCCGTTTTACAGTCGAGACGGCGCACACAGACGGGACAGCAGTGCAGAGTTCATACTCTTCCAGTCCCCTAGAAGGATCGGCCTCAAGCGGAGATCTGCCTAGGTGAAAGATCAGCCGCGAAGGATGCAACCTCTAGGGGGTGCTGAAACAGTATAGAAACTCATGTATGACTTTCACATCAAAGATCAAAAATGCATGCTATTTTTGAAACACCGTGCTCTGCAAAGTATGGTAGTGTGCTTCAATGCAGTTAACTATGGACATGCCCCTATGCAGACATTCCAAGGATAGACACTCTCAGTACAGAATCGCCTTGTACAGGTCACCCCCCAACTACAGACGCCTCCAATGGAAAAGACCCCCCAGTAACCACCAGTACACACACCCCTCAGCACAGACACCCCAGTACACTCCCAGAAGTTTTGACACTCCTCAGTGAAGACATCCGAGAGCAGGTCCCCTTCAGTAAAGACTACAAATTCTGAATCAATCCTCTGCCCACTGCTTTACACTCTTTTTTAGCAAAATTTCCACAACAGGGATTTTTAGTTCACATGTATTTCAATACATGTTTAAGGTGGCCAACTGTGTCAAAATAATCCTTCTCTGGCCAGGCTCTACTCTACTCTGAAAAATGCAAATGCTCTAGTGGATATAGTGCCATTATAGGGCAGATAGGCAAAAGATGAAGAAAAGCTACAAGTGCAGGTCTGGTTACAGACCTGGACAATGCAATACAGACCCACCTTGTAAAGATTCATCCCAATCACACCCCCCCTCCATTAGTACAGATCCCCAGTAACCACCAGTACAGACACCCCAGTACACCTCCCGAAATATAGACAACCCGCAGTAAAGACATCTTGGTGCGGACCCTTCCCAGTAAGGACTCCCTCAGTGCAGTCACCCTCAGTACAGATCCCCATAACAGATTCCCCATTGCAGAAAAGCAAAGTGGAGCCCCCTTCAGTTTAAACTTTCCCAGTGCAGATTCACCCTGTACAGTCCACATCAGTACAGACCCCTCCTGAGTACAGACCCTTCCATAGACACACCCAGTACAGAACCCCTGCACTAATGACCCACCCAGAAAACACAACCCTCAGTACACAAACCATTATTGCACACACATTTGCTGTGTTGCTGATGCTCTGGTCAAAAAGATTCTGCTGTCTGTCCTCCGTAGAGGGGTATACCTTCTTCCCCGTTTTACAGTCGAGACGGCGCACACAGACGGGACAGCAGTGCAGAGTTCATACTCTTCCAGTCCCCTAGAAGGATCGGCCTCAAGCGGAGATCTGCCTAGGTGAAAGATCAGCCGCGAAGGATGCAACCTCTAGGGGGTGCTGAAACAGTATAGAAACTCATGTATGACTTTCACATCAAAGATCAAAAATGCATGCTATTTTTGAAACACCGTGCTCTGCAAAGTATGGTAGTGTGCTTCAATGCAGTTAACTATGGACATGACCCTATGCAGACATTCCAAGGATAGACACTCTCAGTACAGAATCGCCTTGTACAGGTCACCCCCCAACTACAGACGCCTCCAATGGAAAAGACCCCCCAGTAACCACCAGTACAAACACCCCTCAGCACAGACACCCCAGTACACCCCCAGAAGTAATGACACTCCTCAGTGTAGACATCCGAGAGCAGACCCCCTTCAGTAAAGACTACAAATTCTGAATCAATCCTCTGGCCACTGCTTTACACCCTTTTTTAGCAAAATTTCCACAACAGGGATTTTTAGTTCACATGTATTTCAATACATGTTTAAGGTGGCCAACTGCGTCAAAATTAAACTTCTCTGGCCAGCCTCTACTCTACTCTGAAAAATGCAAATGCTCTAGTGGATATAGTGCCATTATAGGGCAGATAGGCAAAAGATGAAGAAAAGCTACAGGTGCAGGTCTGGTTACAGACCTGGACAATGCAATACAGACCCACCTTGTAAAGATTCATCCCAATCACACCCCCCCTCCATTAGTACAGATCCCCATTAACCACTAGTACAGACACCCCAGTACACCTCCTGAAAAAAGACAACCCTCAGTAAAGACATCTTGTGCGGACCCTCCCCAGTAAGGACTCCCGCAGTGCAGTCCCCCTCAGTACAGATCCCCAGTACAGATTCCCCATTGCAGAAAAGCAAAGTGGAGCCCCCTTCAGTTTAAACCTTCCCAGTGCAGATTCACCCTGTACAGTCCACATCAGTACAGACCCCTCCTGAGTACAGACCCTTCCATAGACACACCCAGTACAGAACCCCTGCACTAATGACCCACCCAGAAAACACAACCCTCAGTACACAAACCATTATTGCACACACATTTGCTGTGTTGCTGATGCTCTGGTCAAAAAGATTCTGCTGTCTGTCCTCCGTAGAGGGGTATACCTTCTTCCCCGTTTTACAGTCGAGACGGCGCACACAGACGGGACAGCAGTGCAGAGTTCATACTCTTCCAGTCCCCTAGAAGGATCGGCCTCAAGCGGAGATCTGCCTAGGTGAAAGATCAGCCGCGAAGGATGCAACCTCTAGGGGGTGCTGAAACAGTATAGAAACTCATGTATGACTTTCACATCAAAGATCAAAAATGCATGCTATTTTTGAAAAACCGTGCTCTGCAAAGTATGGTAGTGTGCTTCAATGCAGTTAACTATGGACATGCCCCTATGCAGACATTCCAAGGATAGACACTCTCAGTACAGAATCGCCTTGTACAGGTCACCCCCCAACTACAGATGCCTCCAATGGAAAAGACCCCCCAGTAACCACCAGTACAAACACCCCTCAGCACAGACACCCCAGTACACTCCCAGAAGTTTTGACACTCCTCAGTGAAGACATCCGAGAGCAGGTCCCCTTCAGTAAAGACTACAAATTCTGAATCAATCCTCTGCCCACTGCTTTACACTCTTTTTTAGCAAAATTTCCACAACAGGGATTTTTAGTTCACATGTATTTCAATACATGTTTAAGGTGGCCAACTGCGTCAAAATAATCCTTCTCTGGCCAGGATCTACTCTACTCTGAAAAATGCAAATGCTCTAGTGGATATAGTGCCATTTTAGGGCAGATAGGCAAAAGATGAAGAAAAGCTACAGGTACAGGTCTGGTTACAGACCTGGACAATGCAATACAGACCCACCTTGTAAAGATTCATCCCAATCACACCCCCCCCTCCATTAGTACAGATCCCCAGTAACCACTAGTACAGACACCCCAGTACACCTCCTGAAAAAAGACAACCCTCAGTAAAGACATCTTGTGCGGACCCTCCCCAGTAAGGACTCCTGCAGTGCAGTCCCCCTCAGTACAGATCCCCAGTACAGATTCCCCATTGCAGAAAAACCAAGTGGAGTCCCCCTCAGTTTAAACCTTCCCAATGCAGATTCACCCTGTACAGTCCACATAAGTACAGACCCCTCCTGAGTACAGACCCTTCCATAGACACACCCAGTAAAGAACCCCTGAACTAATGACCCACCCACAAAACAAAACGCTTAGTACACAAACCATTATTGCACACACATTTGCTGTGTTGCGGATGCTCAGGTCAAAAAGGTTCTGCTGTCTGTCCTCCGTAGAGGGGTATACCTTCTTCCCCGTTTTACAGTCGAGACGGCGCACACAGACGGGACAGCAGTGCAGAGTTCATACTCTTCCAGTCCCCTAGAAGGATCGGCCTCAAGCGGAGATCTGCCTAGGTGAAAGATCAGCCGCGAAGGATGCAACCTCTAGGGGGTGCTGAAATATTATAGAAACTCATGTATGACTTTCACATCAAAGATCAAAAATGCATGCTATTTTTGAAACACCGTGCTCTGCAAAGTATGGTAGTGTGCTTCAATGCAGTTAACTATGGACATGACCCTATGCAGACATTCCAAGGATAGACACTCTCAGTACAGAATCGCCTTGTACAGGTCACCCCCCAACTACAGACGCCTCCAATGGAAAAGACCCCCCAGTAACCACCAGTACAAACACCCCTCAGCACAGACACCCCAGTACACCCCCAGAAGTAATGACACTCCTCAGTGTAGACATCCGAGAGCAGACCCCCTTCAGTAAAGACTACAAATTCTGAATCAATCCTCTGGCCACTGCTTTACACCCTTTTTTAGCAAAATTTCCACAACAGGGATTTTTAGTTCACATGTATTTCAATACATGTTTAAGGTGGCCAACTGCGTCAAAATTAAACTTCTCTGGCCAGCCTCTACTCTACTCTGAAAAATGCAAATGCTCTAGTGGATATAGTGCCATTATAGGGCAGATAGGCAAAAGATGAAGAAAAGCTACAGGTGCAGGTCTGGTTACAGACCTGGACAATGCAATACAGACCCACCTTGTAAAGATTCATCCCAATCACACCCCCCCTCCATTAGTACAGATCCCCAGTAACCACCAGTACAGACACCCCAGTACACCTCCCGAAATATAGACAACCCGCAGTAAAGACATCTTGGTGCGGACCCTTCCCAGTAAGGACTCCCTCAGTGCAGTCACCCTCAGTACAGATCCCCATAACAGATTCCCCATTGCAGAAAAGCAAAGTGGAGCCCCCTTCAGTTTAAACTTTCCCAGTGCAGATTCACCCTGTACAGTCCACATCAGTACAGACCCCTCCTGAGTACAGACCCTTCCATAGACACACCCAGTACAGAACCCCTGCACTAATGACCCACCCAGAAAACACAACCCTCAGTACACAAACCATTATTGCACACACATTTGCTGTGTTGCTGATGCTCTGGTCAAAAAGATTCTGCTGTCTGTCCTCCGTAGAGGGGTATACCTTCTTCCCCGTTTTACAGTCGAGACGGCGCACACAGACGGGACAGCAGTGCAGAGTTCATACTCTTCCAGTCCCCTAGAAGGATCGGCCTCAAGCGGAGATCTGCCTAGGTGAAAGATCAGCCGCGAAGGATGCAACCTCTAGGGGGTGCTGAAACAGTATAGAAACTCATGTATGACTTTCACATCAAAGATCAAAAATGCATGCTATTTTTGAAACACCGTGCTCTGCAAAGTATGGTAGTGTGCTTCAATGCAGTTAACTATGGACATGACCCTATGCAGACATTCCAAGGATAGACACTCTCAGTACAGAATCGCCTTGTACAGGTCACCCCCCAACTACAGACGCCTCCAATGGAAAAGACCCCCCAGTAACCACCAGTACAAACACCCCTCAGCACAGACACCCCAGTACACCCCCAGAAGTAATGACACTCCTCAGTGTAGACATCCGAGAGCAGACCCCCTTCAGTAAAGACTACAAATTCTGAATCAATCCTCTGCCCACTGCTTGACACACTTTTTAGCAAAATTTTCATAACAGGGATTTTTAGTTCACATGTATTTCAATACATGTTTAAGGTGGCCAACTGCGTCAAAATAATCCTTCTCTGGCCAGGCTCTACTCTACTCTGAAAAATGCAAATGCTCTAGTGGATATAGTGCCATTATAGGGCAGATAGGCAAAAGATGAAGAAAAGCTACAGGTGCAGGTCTGGTTACAGACTTGGACAATGCAATACAGACCCACCTTCTAAAGATTCATCCCAATCACACCCCCCCTCCATTAGTACAGATCCCCAGTAACCACCAGTACAGACATCCCAGTACACCTCCCGAAATATAGACAACCCGCAGTAAAGATATCTTGGTGCGGACCCTTCCCAGTAAGGACTCCCTCAGTGCAGTCCCCCTCAGTACAGATCCCCATAACAGATTCCCCATTGCAGAAAAGCAAAGTGGAGCCCCCTTCAGTTTAAACCTTCCCAGTGCAGATTCACCCAGTACAGTCCACAGCAGTACAGACCCCTCCTGAGTACAGACTCTTCCATAAACACACCCAGTACAGAACCCCTGCACTAATGACCCACCCAGAAAACACAACCCTCAGTACACAAACCATTATTGCACACACATTTGCTGTGTTGCTGATGCTCTGGTCAAAAAGGTTCTGCTGTCTGTCCTCCGTAGAGGGGTATACCTTCTTCCCCGTTTTACAGTCGAGACGGCGCACACAGACGGGACAGCAGTGCAGAGTTCATACTCTTCCAGTCCCCTAGAAGGATCGGCCTCAAGCGGAGATCTGCCTAGGTGAAAGATCAGCCGCGAAGGATGCAACCTCTAGGGGGTGCTGAAAGAGTATAGAAATTCATGTATGACTTTCACATCAAAGATCAAAAATGCATGCTATTTTTGAAACACCGTGTTCTGCAAAGTATGGTAGTGTGCTTCAATGCAGTTAACTATGGACATGACCCTATGCAGACATTCCAAGGATAGACACTCTCAGTACAGAATCGCCTTGTACAGGTCACCCCCCAACTACAGACGCCTCCAATGGAAAAGACCCCCCAGTAACCACCAGTACAAACACCCCTCAGCACAGACACTCCAGTGCACCCCCAGAAGTATTGACACTCCTCAGTGAAGACATCCGAGAGCAGACCCCCTTCAGTAAAGACTACAAATTCTGAATCAATCCTCTGCCCACTGCTTTACACCCTTTTTTAGCAAAATTTCCACAACAGGGATTTTTAGTTCACATGTATTTCAATACATGTTTAAGGTGGCCAACTGCGTCAAAATTATCCTTCTCTGGCCAGGCTCTACTCTACTCTGAAAAATGCAAATGCTCTAGTGGATATAGTGCCATTATAGGGCAGATAGGCAAAAGATGAAGAAAAGCTACAGGTGCAGGTCTGGTTACAGACCTGGACAATGCAATACAGACCCACCTTGTAAAGATTCATCCCGATCACACCCCCCCTCCATTAGTACAGATCCCCAGTAACCACCAGTACAGACATCCCAGTACACCTCCCGAAATATAGACAACCCGCAGTAAAGACATCTTGGTGCGGACCCTTCCCAGTAAGGACTCCCTCAGTGCAGTCACCCTCAGTACAGATCCCCATAACAGATTTCCCATTGCAGAAAAGCAAAGTGGAGCCCCCTTCAGTTTAAACCTTCCCAGTGCAGATTCACCCTGTAAAGTCCACATCACTACAGACCCCTCCTGAGTACAGACCCTTCCATAGACACACCCAGTACAGAACCCCTGAACTAATGACCCACCCACAAAACAAAACGCTTAGTACACAAACCATTATTGCACACACATTTGCTGTGTTGCTGATGCTCTGGTCAAAAAGGTTCTGCTGTCTGTCCTCCGTAGAGGGGTATACCTTCTTCCCCGTTTTACAGTCGAGACAGCGCACACAGACGGGACAGCAGTGCAGAGTTCATACTCTTCCAGTCCCCTAGAAGGATCGGCCTCAAGCGGAGATCTGCCTAGGTGAAAGATCAGCCGCGAAGGATGCAACCTCTAGGGGGTGCTGAAACAGTATAGAAACTCATGTATGACTTTCACATCAAAGATCAAAAATGCATGCTATTTTTGAAACACCGTGCTCTGCAAAGTATGGTAGTGTGCTTCAATGCAGTTAACTATGGACATGCCCCTATGCAGACATTCCAAGGATAGACACTCTCAGTACAGAATCGCCTTGTACAGGTCACCCCCCAACTACAGACACCTCCAATGGAAAAGACCCCCCAGTAACCACCAGTACAAACACCCCTCAGCACAGACACCCCAGTACACCCCCAGAAGTATTGACACTCCTCAGTGAAGACATCCGAGAGCAGACCCCCTTCAGTAAAGACTACAAATTCTGAATCAATCCTCTGCCCACTGCTTTACACCCTTTTTTAGCAAAATTTTCACAACAGGGATTTTTAGTTCACATGTATTTCAATACATGTTTAAGGTGGCCAACTGCGTCAAAATTAAACTTCTCTGGCCAGGCTCTACTCTACTCTGAAAAATGCAAATGCTCTAGTGGATATAGTGCCATTATAGGGCAGATAGGCAAAAGATGAAGAAAAGCTACAGGTGCAGGTCTGGTTACAGACCTGGACAATGCAATACAGACCCACCTTGTAAAGATTCATCCCAATCACACCCCCCCTCCATTAGTACAGATCCCCAGTAACCACTAGTACAGACACCCCAGTACACCTCCTGAAAAAAGACAACCCTCAGTAAAGACATCTTGTGCGGACCCTCCCCAGTAAGGACTCCCGCAGTGCAGTCCCCCTCAGTACAGATCCCCAGTACAGATTCCCCATTGCAGAAAAACCAAGTGGAGTCCCCCTCAGTTTAAACCTTCCCAATGCAGATTCACCCTGTACAGTCCACATCAGTACAGACCCCTCCTGAGTACAGACCCTTCCATAGACACACCCAGTACAGAACCCCTGAACTAATGACCCACCCACAAAACACAACCCTCAGTACACAAACCATTATTGCACACATATTTGCTGTGTTGCTGATGCTCTGGTCAAAAAGATTCTGCTGTCTGTCCTCCGTAGAGGGGTATACCTTCTTCCCCGTTTTACAGTCGAGATGGCGCACACAGACGGGACAGCAGTGCAGAGTTCATACTCTTCCAGTCCCCTAGAAGGATCGGCCTCAAGCGGAGATCTGCCTAGGTGAAAGATCAGCCGCGAAGGATGCAACCTTTAGGGGGTGCTGAAACAGTATAGAAACTCATGTATGACTTTCACATCAAAGATCAAAAATGCATGCTATTTTTGAAACACCGTGCTCTGCAAAGTATGATAGTGTGCTTCAATGCAGTTAACTATGGACATGACCCTATGCAGACATTCCAAGGATAGACACTCTCAGTACAGAATCGCCTTGTACAGGTCACCCCCAGACTACAGACGCCTCCAATGGAAAAGACCCCCCAGTACACCCCCAGAAGTTTTGACACTCCTCAGTGAAGACATCCGAGAGCAGGCCCCCTTCAGTAAAGACTACAAATTCTGAATCAATCCTCTGCCCACTGCTTTACACTCTTTTTTAGCAAAATTTCCACAACAGGGATTTTTAGTTCACATGTATTTCAATACATGTTTAAGGTGGCCAACTGCGTCAAAATAATCCTTCTCTGGCCAGGATCTACTCTACTATGAAAAATGCAAATGCTCTAGTGGATATAGTGCCATTTTAGGGCAGATAGGCAAAAGATGAAGAAAAGCTACAGGTGCAGGTCTGGTTACAGACCTGGACAATGCAATACAGACGCACCTTGTAAAGATTCATCCCAATCACACCCCCCCTCCATTAGTACAGATCCCCAGTAACCACTAGTACAGACACCCCAGTACACCTCCTGAAAAAAGACAACCCTCAGTAAAGACATCTTGTGCGGACCCTCCCCAGTAAGGACTCCCGCAGTGCAGTCCCCCTCAGTACAGATCCCCAGTACAGATTCCCCATTGCAGAAAAACCAAGTGGAGTCCCCCTCAGTTTAAACCTTCCCAATGCAGATTCACCCTGTACAGTCCACATAAGTACAGACCCCTCCTGAGTACAGACCCTTCCATAGACACACCCAGTACAGAACCCCTGAACTAATGACCCACCCACAAAACAAAACGCTTAGTACACAAACCATTATTGCACACACATTTGCTGTGTTGCTGATGCTCTGGTCAAAAAGGTTCTGCTGTCTGTCCTCCGTAGAGGGGTATACCTTCTTCCCCGTTTTACAGTCGAGACAGCGCACACAGACGGGACAGCAGTGCAGAGTTCATACTCTTCCATTCCCCTAGAAGGATCGGCCTCAAGCGGAGATCTGCCTAGGTGAAAGATCAGCCGCGAAGGATGCAACCTCTAGGGGGTGCTGAAACAGTATAGAAACTCATGTATGACTTTCACATCAAAGATCAAAAATGCATGCTATTTTTGAAACACCGTGCTCTGCAAAGTATGGTAGTGTGCTTCAATGCAGTTAACTATGGACATGACCCTATGCAGACATTCCAAGGATAGACACTCTCAGTACAGAATCGCCTTGTACAGGTCACCCCCCAACTACAGATGCCTCCAATGGAAAAGACCCCCCAGTAACCACCAGTACAAACACCCCTCAGCACAGACACCCCAGTATACCCCCAGAAGTAATGACACTCCTCAATGTAGACATCCGAGAGCAGACCCCCTTCAGTAAAGACTACAAATTCTGAATCAATCCTCTGCCCACTGCTTGACACACTTTTTAGCAAAATTTTCATAACAGGGATTTTTAGTTCACATGTATTTCAATACATGTTTAAGGTGGCCAACTGCGTCAAAATAATCCTTCTCTGGCCAGGCTCTACTCTACTCTGAAAAATGCAAATGCTCTAGTGGATATAGTGCCATTATAGGGCAGATAGGCAAAAGATGAAGAAAAGCTACAGGTGCAGGTCTGGTTACAGACCTGGACAATGCAATACAGACCAACCTTCTAAAGATTCATCCCAATCACACCCCCCCTCCATTAGTACAGATCCCCAGTAAAAACCAGTACAGACATCCCAGTACACCTCCCGAAATATAGACAACCCGCAGTAAAGACATCTTGGTGCGGACCCTTCCCAGTAAGGACTCCCTCAGTGCAGTCACCCTCAGTACAGATCCCCATAACAGATTCCCCATTGCAGAAAAGCAAAGTGGAGCCCCCTTCAGTTTAAACCTTCCCAGTGCAGATTCACCCTGTACAGTCCACATCACTACAGACCCCTCCTGAGTACAGACCCTTCCATAGACACACTCAGTACAGAACCCCTGCACTAATGACCCACCCACAAAACACAACCCTCAGTACACAAACCATTATTGCACACACATTTGCTGTGTTGCTGATGCTCTGGTCAAAAAGATTCTGCTGTCTGTCCTCCGTAGAGGGGTATACCTTCTTCCCCGTTTTACAGTCGAGACGGCGCACACAGACGGGACAGCAGTGCAGAGTTCATACTCTTCCAGTCCCCTAGAAGGATCGGCCTCAAGCGGAGATCTGCCTAGGTGAAAGATCAGCCGCGAAGGATGCAACCTCTAGGGGGTGCTGAAACAGTATAGAAACTCATGTATGACTTTCACATCAAAGATCAAAAATGCATGCTATTTTTGAAACACCGTGCTCTGCAAAGTATGGTAGTGTGCTTCAATGCAGTTAACTATGGACATGACCCTATGCAGACATTCCAAGGATAGACACTCTCAGTACAGAATCGCCTTGTACAGGTCACCCCCCAACTACAGACGCCTCCAATGGAAAAGACCCCCCAGTAACCACCAGTACAAACACCCCTCAGCACAGACACCCCAGTACACCCCCAGAAGTAATGACACTCCTCAGTGTAGACATCCGAGAGCAGACCCCCTTCAGTAAAGACTACAAATTCTGAATCAATCCTCTGCCCACTGCTTTACACCCTTTTTTAGCAAAATTTCCACAACAGGGATTTTTAGTTCACATGTATTTCAATACATGTTTAAGGTGGCCAACTGCGTCAAAATTAAACTTCTCTGGCCAGGATCTACTCTACTCTGAAAAATGCAAATGCTCTAGTGGATATAGTGCCATTATAGGGCAGATAGGCAAAAGATGAAGAAAAGCTACAGGTGCAGGTCTGGTTACAGACCTGGACAATGCAATACAGACCCACCTTGTAAAGATTCATCCCAATCACACCCCCCCTCCATTAGTACAGATCCCCAGTAACCACCAGTACAGACATCCCAGTACACCTCACGAAATATTGACAACCCGCAGTAAAGACATCTTGGTGCGGACCCTTCCCAGTAAGGACTCCCTCAGTGCAGTCACCCTCAGTACAGATCCCCAGTACAGATTCCCCATTGCAGAAAAGCAAAGTGGAGCCCCCTTCAGTTTAAACCTTCCCAGTGCAGATTCACCCTGTACAGTCCACATCACTACAGAGCCCTCCTGAGTACAGACCCTTCCATAGACACACTCAGTACAGAACCCCTGCACTAATGACCCACCCAGAAAACACAACCCTCAGTACACAAACCATCATTGCACACACATTTGCTGTGTTGCTGATGCTCTGGTCAAAAAGATTCTGCTGTCTGTCCTCCGTAGAGGGGTATACCTTCTTCCCCGTTTTACAGTCGAGACGGCGCACACAGACGGGACAGCAGTGCAGAGTTCATACTCTTCCAGTCCCCTAGAAGGATCGGCCTCAAGCGGAGATCTGCCTAGGTGAAAGATCAGCCGCGAAGGATGCAACCTCTAGGGGGTGCTGAAACAGTATAGAAACTCATGTATGACTTTCACATCAAAGATCAAAAATGCATGCTATTTTTGAAACACCGTGCTCTGCAAAGTATGATAGTGTGCTTCAATGCAGTTAACTATGGACATGACCCTATGCAGACATTCCAAGGATAGACACTCTCAGTACAGAATCGCCTTGTACAGGTCACCCCCAGACTACAGACGCCTCCAATGGAAAAGACCCCCCAGTACACCCCCAGAAGTTTTGACACTCCTCAGTGAAGACATCCGAGAGCAGGCCCCCTTCAGTAAAGACTACAAATTCTGAATCAATCCTCTGCCCACTGCTTTACACTCTTTTTTAGCAAAATTTCCACAACAGGGATTTTTAGTTCACATGTATTTCAATACATGTTTAAGGTGGCCAACTGCGTCAAAATAATCCTTCTCTGGCCAGGATCTACTCTACTATGAAAAATGCAAATGCTCTAGTGGATATAGTGCCATTTTAGGGCAGATAGGCAAAAGATGAAGAAAAGCTACAGGTGCAGGTCTGGTTACAGACCTGGACAATGCAATACAGACGCACCTTGTAAAGATTCATCCCAATCACACCCCCCCTCCATTAGTACAGATCCCCAGTAACCACTAGTACAGACACCCCAGTACACCTCCTGAAAAAAGACAACCCTCAGTAAAGACATCTTGTGCGGACCCTCCCCAGTAAGGACTCCCGCAGTGCAGTCCCCCTCAGTACAGATCCCCAGTACAGATTCCCCATTGCAGAAAAACCAAGTGGAGTCCCCCTCAGTTTAAACCTTCCCAATGCATATTCACCCTGTACAGTCCACATAAGTACAGACCCCTCCTGAGTACAGACCCTTCCATAGACACACCCAGTACAGAACCCCTGAACTAATGACCCACCCACAAAACAAAACGCTTAGTACACAAACCATTATTGCACACACATTTGCTGTGTTGCTGATGCTCTGGTCAAAAAGGTTCTGCTGTCTGTCCTCCGTAGAGGGGTATACCTTCTTCCCCGTTTTACAGTCGAGACAGCGCACACAGACGGGACAGCAGTGCAGAGTTCATACTCTTCCAGTCCCCTAGAAGGATCGGCCTCAAGCGGAGATCTGCCTAGGTGAAAGATCAGCCGCGAAGGATGCAACCTCTAGGGGGTGCTGAAACAGTATAGAAACTCATGTATGACTTTCACATCAAAGATCAAAAATGCATGCTATTTTTGAAACACCGTGCTCTGCAAAGTATGGTAGTGTGCTTCAATGCAGTTAACTATGGACATGACCCTATGCAGACATTCCAAGGATAGACACTCTCAGTACAGAATCGCCTTGTACAGGTCACCCCCCAACTACAGACGCCTCCAATGGAAAAGACCCCCCAGTAACCACCAGTACAAACACCCCTCAGCACAGACACCCCAGTATACCCCCAGAAGTAATGACACTCCTCAGTGTAGACATCCGAGAGCAGACCCCCCCCTTCAGTAAAGACTACAAATTCTGAATCAATCCTCTGCCCACTGCTTTACACCCTTTTTTAGCAAAATTTCCACAACAGGGATTTTTAGTTCACATGTATTTCAATACATGTTTAAGGTGGCCAACTGCGTCAAAATTATCCTACTCTGGCCAGGCTCTACTCTACTCTGAAAAATGCAAATGCTCTAGTGGATATAGTGCCATTATAGGGCAGATAGGCAAAAGATGAAGAAAAGCTACAGGTGCAGGTCTGGTTACAGACCTGGACAATGCAATACAGACCCACCTTGTAAAGATTCATCCCGATCACACCCCCCCTCCATTAGTACAGATCCCCAGTAACCACCAGTACAGACATCCCAGTACACCTCCCGAAATATAGACAACCCGCAGTAAAGACATCTTGGTGCGGACCCTTCCCAGTAAGGACTCCCTCAGTGCAGTCACCCTCAGTACAGATCCCCATAACAGATTCCCCATTGCAGAAAAGCAAAGTGGAGCCCCCTTCAGTTTAAACCTTCCCAGTGCAGATTCACCCTGTACAGTCCACATCACTACAGACCCCTCCTGAGTACAGACCTTTCCATAGACACACTCAGTACAGAACCCCTGCACTAATGACCCACCCAGAAAACACAACCCTCAGTACACAAACCATCATTGCACACACATTTGCTGTGTTGCTGATGCTCTGGTCAAAAAGATTCTGCTGTCTGTCCTCCGTAGAGGGGTATACCTTCTTCCCCGTTTTACAGTCGAGACGGCGCACACAGACGGGACAGCAGTGCAGAGTTCATACTCTTCCAGTCCCCTAGAAGGATCGGCCTCAAGCGGAGATCTGCCTAGGTGAAAGATCAGCCGCGAAGGATGCAACCTCTAGGGGGTGCTGAAACAGTATAGAAACTCATGTATGACTTTCACATCAAAGATCAAAAATGCATGCTATTTTTGAAACACCGTGCTCTGCAAAGTATGATAGTGTGCTTCAATGCAGTTAACTATGGACATGACCCTATGCAGACATTCCAAGGATAGACACTCTCAGTACAGAATCGCCTTGTACAGGTCACCCCCCAAATACAGACGCCTCCAATGGAAAAGACCCCCCAGTACACCCCCAGAAGTTTTGACACTCCTCAGTGAAGACATCCGAGAGCAGGCCCCCTTCAGTAAAGACTACAAATTCTGAATCAATCCTCTGCCCACTGCTTTACACTCTTTTTTAGCAAAATTTCCACAACAGGGATTTTTAGTTCACATGTATTTCAATACATGTTTAAGGTGGCCAACTGCGTCAAAATAATCCTTCTCTGGCCAGGATCTACTCTACTATGAAAAATGCAAATGCTCTAGTGGATATAGTGCCATTTTAGGGCAGATAGGCAAAAGATGAAGAAAAGCTACAGGTGCAGGTCTGGTTACAGACCTGGACAATGCAATACAGACGCACCTTGTAAAGATTCATCCCAATCACACCCCCCCTCCATTAGTACAGATCCCCAGTAACCACTAGTACAGACACCCCAGTACACCTCCTGAAAAAAGACAACCCTCAGTAAAGACATCTTGTGCGGACCCTCCCCAGTAAGGACTCCTGCAGTGCAGTCCCCCTCAGTACAGATCCCCAGTACAGATTCCCCATTGCAGAAAAACCAAGTGGAGTCCCCCTCAGTTTAAACCTTCCCAATGCAGATTCACCCTGTACAGTCCACATAAGTACAGACCCCTCCTGAGTACAGACCCTTCCATAGACACACCCAGTAAAGAACCCCTGAACTAATGACCCACCCACAAAACAAAACGCTTAGTACACAAACCATTATTGCACACACATTTGCTGTGTTGCGGATGCTCAGGTCAAAAAGGTTCTGCTGTCTGTCCTCCGTAGAGGGGTATACCTTCTTCCCCGTTTTACAGTCGAGACGGCGCACACAGACGGGACAGCAGTGCAGAGTTCATACTCTTCCAGTCCCCTAGAAGGATCGGCCTCAAGCGGAGATCTGCCTAGGTGAAAGATCAGCCGCGAAGGATGCAACCTCTAGGGGGTGCTGAAATATTATAGAAACTCATGTATGACTTTCACATCAAAGATCAAAAATGCATGCTATTTTTGAAACACCGTGCTCTGCAAAGTATGGTAGTGTGCTTCAATGCAGTTAACTATGGACATGACCCTATGCAGACATTCCAAGGATAGACACTCTCAGTACAGAATCGCCTTGTACAGGTCACCCCCCAACTACAGACGCCTCCAATGGAAAAGACCCCCCAGTAACCACCAGTACAAACACCCCTCAGCACAGACACCCCAGTACACCCCCAGAAGTAATGACACTCCTCAGTGTAGACATCCGAGAGCAGACCCCCTTCAGTAAAGACTACAAATTCTGAATCAATCCTCTGGCCACTGCTTTACACCCTTTTTTAGCAAAATTTCCACAACAGGGATTTTTAGTTCACATGTATTTCAATACATGTTTAAGGTGGCCAACTGCGTCAAAATTAAACTTCTCTGGCCAGCCTCTACTCTACTCTGAAAAATGCAAATGCTCTAGTGGATATAGTGCCATTATAGGGCAGATAGGCAAAAGATGAAGAAAAGCTACAGGTGCAGGTCTGGTTACAGACCTGGACAATGCAATACAGACCCACCTTGTAAAGATTCATCCCAATCACACCCCCCCTCCATTAGTACAGATCCCCAGTAACCACCAGTACAGACACCCCAGTACACCTCCCGAAATATAGACAACCCGCAGTAAAGACATCTTGGTGCGGACCCTTCCCAGTAAGGACTCCCTCAGTGCAGTCACCCTCAGTACAGATCCCCATAACAGATTCCCCATTGCAGAAAAGCAAAGTGGAGCCCCCTTCAGTTTAAACTTTCCCAGTGCAGATTCACCCTGTACAGTCCACATCAGTACAGACCCCTCCTGAGTACAGACCCTTCCATAGACACACCCAGTACAGAACCCCTGCACTAATGACCCACCCAGAAAACACAACCCTCAGTACACAAACCATTATTGCAAACACATTTGCTGTGTTGCTGATGCTCTGGTCAAAAAGATTCTGCTGTCTGTCCTCCGTAGAGGGGTATACCTTCTTCCCCGTTTTACAGTCGAGACGGCGCACACAGACGGGACAGCAGTGCAGAGTTCATACTCTTCCAGTCCCCTAGAAGGATCGGCCTCAAGCGGAGATCTGCCTAGGTGAAAGATCAGCCGCGAAGGATGCAACCTCTAGGGGGTGCTGAAACAGTATAGAAACTCATGTATGACTTTCACATCAAAGATCAAAAATGCATGCTATTTTTGAAACACCGTGCTCTGCAAAGTATGGTAGTGTGCTTCAATGCAGTTAACTATGGACATGACCCTATGCAGACATTCCAAGGATAGACACTCTCAGTACAGAATCGCCTTGTACAGGTCACCCCCCAACTACAGACGCCTCCAATGGAAAAGACCCCCCAGTAACCACCAGTACAAACACCCCTCAGCACAGACACCCCAGTACACCCCCAGAAGTAATGACACTCCTCAGTGTAGACATCCGAGAGCAGACCCCCTTCAGTAAAGACTACAAATTCTGAATCAATCCTCTGCCCACTGCTTGACACACTTTTTAGCAAAATTTTCATAACAGGGATTTTTAGTTCACATGTATTTCAATACATGTTTAAGGTGGCCAACTGCGTCAAAATAATCCTTCTCTGGCCAGGCTCTACTCTACTCTGAAAAATGCAAATGCTCTAGTGGATATAGTGCCATTATAGGGCAGATAGGCAAAAGATGAAGAAAAGCTACAGGTGCAGGTCTGGTTACAGACTTGGACAATGCAATACAGACCCACCTTCTAAAGATTCATCCCAATCACACCCCCCCTCCATTAGTACAGATCCCCAGTAACCACCAGTACAGACATCCCAGTACACCTCCCGAAATATAGACAACCCGCAGTAAAGATATCTTGGTGCGGACCCTTCCCAGTAAGGACTCCCTCAGTGCAGTCCCCCTCAGTACAGATCCCCATAACAGATTCCCCATTGCAGAAAAGCAAAGTGGAGCCCCCTTCAGTTTAAACCTTCCCAGTGCAGATTCACCCAGTACAGTCCACAGCAGTACAGACCCCTCCTGAGTACAGACTCTTCCATAAACACACCCAGTACAGAACCCCTGCACTAATGACCCACCCAGAAAACACAACCCTCAGTACACAAACCATTATTGCACACACATTTGCTGTGTTGCTGATGCTCTGGTCAAAAAGGTTCTGCTGTCTGTCCTCCGTAGAGGGGTATACCTTCTTCCCCGTTTTACAGTCGAGACGGCGCACACAGACGGGACAGCAGTGCAGAGTTCATACTCTTCCAGTCCCCTAGAAGGATCGGCCTCAAGCGGAGATCTGCCTAGGTGAAAGATCAGCCGCGAAGGATGCAACCTCTAGGGGGTGCTGAAAGAGTATAGAAATTCATGTATGACTTTCACATCAAAGATCAAAAATGCATGCTATTTTTGAAACACCGTGTTCTGCAAAGTATGGTAGTGTGCTTCAATGCAGTTAACTATGGACATGACCCTATGCAGACATTCCAAGGATAGACACTCTCAGTACAGAATCGCCTTGTACAGGTCACCCCCCAACTACAGACGCCTCCAATGGAAAAGACCCCCCAGTAACCACCAGTACAAACACCCCTCAGCACAGACACTCCAGTGCACCCCCAGAAGTATTGACACTCCTCAGTGAAGACATCCGAGAGCAGACCCCCTTCAGTAAAGACTACAAATTCTGAATCAATCCTCTGCCCACTGCTTTACACCCTTTTTTAGCAAAATTTCCACAACAGGGATTTTTAGTTCACATGTATTTCAATACATGTTTAAGGTGGCCAACTGCGTCAAAATAATCCTTCTCTGGCCAGGCTCTACTCTACTCTGAAAAATGCAAATGCTCTAGTGGATATAGTGCCATTATAGGGCAGATAGGCAAAAGATGAAGAAAAGCTACAGGTGCAGGTCTGGTTACAGACCTGGACAATGCAATACAGACCCACCTTGTAAAGATTCATCCCGATCACACCCCCCCTCCATTAGTACAGATCCCCAGTAACCACCAGTACAGACATCCCAGTACACCTCCCGAAATATAGACAACCCGCAGTAAAGACATCTTGGTGCGGACCCTTCCCAGTAAGGACTCCCTCAGTGCAGTCACCCTCAGTACAGATCCCCATAACAGATTTCCCATTGCAGAAAAGCAAAGTGGAGCCCCCTTCAGTTTAAACCTTCCCAGTGCAGATTCACCCTGTAAAGTCCACATCACTACAGACCCCTCCTGAGTACAGACCCTTCCATAGACACACCCAGTACAGAACCCCTGAACTAATGACCCACCCACAAAACAAAACGCTTAGTACACAAACCATTATTGCACACACATTTGCTGTGTTGCTGATGCTCTGGTCAAAAAGGTTCTGCTGTCTGTCCTCCGTAGAGGGGTATACCTTCTTCCCCGTTTTACAGTCGAGACAGCGCACACAGACGGGACAGCAGTGCAGAGTTCATACTCTTCCAGTCCCCTAGAAGGATCGGCCTCAAGCGGAGATCTGCCTAGGTGAAAGATCAGCCGCGAAGGATGCAACCTCTAGGGGGTGCTGAAACAGTATAGAAACTCATGTATGACTTTCACATCAAAGATCAAAAATGCATGCTATTTTTGAAACACCGTGCTCTGCAAAGTATGGTAGTGTGCTTCAATGCAGTTAACTATGGACATGCCCCTATGCAGACATTCCAAGGATAGACACTCTCAGTACAGAATCGCCTTGTACAGGTCACCCCCCAACTACAGACACCTCCAATGGAAAAGACCCCCCAGTAACCACCAGTACAAACACCCCTCAGCACAGACACCCCAGTACACCCCCAGAAGTATTGACACTCCTCAGTGAAGACATCCGAGAGCAGACCCCCTTCAGTAAAGACTACAAATTCTGAATCAATCCTCTGCCCACTGCTTTACACCCTTTTTTAGCAAAATTTTCACAACAGGGATTTTTAGTTCACATGTATTTCAATACATGTTTAAGGTGGCCAACTGCGTCAAAATTAAACTTCTCTGGCCAGGCTCTACTCTACTCTGAAAAATGCAAATGCTCTAGTGGATATAGTGCCATTATAGGGCAGATAGGCAAAAGATGAAGAAAAGCTACAGGTGCAGGTCTGGTTACAGACCTGGACAATGCAATACAGACCCACCTTGTAAAGATTCATCCCAATCACACCCCCCCTCCATTAGTACAGATCCCCAGTAACCACTAGTACAGACACCCCAGTACACCTCCTGAAAAAAGACAACCCTCAGTAAAGACATCTTGTGCGGACCCTCCCCAGTAAGGACTCCCGCAGTGCAGTCCCCCTCAGTACAGATCCCCAGTACAGATTCCCCATTGCAGAAAAACCAAGTGGAGTCCCCCTCAGTTTAAACCTTCCCAATGCAGATTCACCCTGTACAGTCCACATCAGTACAGACCCCTCCTGAGTACAGACCCTTCCATAGACACACCCAGTACAGAACCCCTGAACTAATGACCCACCCACAAAACACAACCCTCAGTACACAAACCATTATTGCACACATATTTGCTGTGTTGCTGATGCTCTGGTCAAAAAGATTCTGCTGTCTGTCCTCCGTAGAGGGGTATACCTTCTTCCCCGTTTTACAGTCGAGATGGCGCACACAGACGGGACAGCAGTGCAGAGTTCATACTCTTCCAGTCCCCTAGAAGGATCGGCCTCAAGCGGAGATCTGCCTAGGTGAAAGATCAGCCGCGAAGGATGCAACCTTTAGGGGGTGCTGAAACAGTATAGAAACTCATGTATGACTTTCACATCAAAGATCAAAAATGCATGCTATTTTTGAAACACCGTGCTCTGCAAAGTATGATAGTGTGCTTCAATGCAGTTAACTATGGACATGACCCTATGCAGACATTCCAAGGATAGACACTCTCAGTACAGAATCGCCTTGTACAGGTCACCCCCAGACTACAGACGCCTCCAATGGAAAAGACCCCCCAGTACACCCCCAGAAGTTTTGACACTCCTCAGTGAAGACATCCGAGAGCAGGCCCCCTTCAGTAAAGACTACAAATTCTGAATCAATCCTCTGCCCACTGCTTTACACTCTTTTTTAGCAAAATTTCCACAACAGGGATTTTTAGTTCACATGTATTTCAATACATGTTTAAGGTGGCCAACTGCGTCAAAATAATCCTTCTCTGGCCAGGATCTACTCTACTATGAAAAATGCAAATGCTCTAGTGGATATAGTGCCATTTTAGGGCAGATAGGCAAAAGATGAAGAAAAGCTACAGGTGCAGGTCTGGTTACAGACCTGGACAATGCAATACAGACGCACCTTGTAAAGATTCATCCCAATCACACCCCCCCTCCATTAGTACAGATCCCCAGTAACCACTAGTACAGACACCCCAGTACACCTCCTGAAAAAAGACAACCCTCAGTAAAGACATCTTGTGCGGACCCTCCCCAGTAAGGACTCCCGCAGTGCAGTCCCCCTCAGTACAGATCCCCAGTACAGATTCCCCATTGCAGAAAAACCAAGTGGAGTCCCCCTCAGTTTAAACCTTCCCAATGCAGATTCACCCTGTACAGTCCACATAAGTACAGACCCCTCCTGAGTACAGACCCTTCCATAGACACACCCAGTACAGAACCCCTGAACTAATGACCCACCCACAAAACAAAACGCTTAGTACACAAACCATTATTGCACACACATTTGCTGTGTTGCTGATGCTCTGGTCAAAAAGGTTCTGCTGTCTGTCCTCCGTAGAGGGGTATACCTTCTTCCCCGTTTTACAGTCGAGACAGCGCACACAGACGGGACAGCAGTGCAGAGTTCATACTCTTCCATTCCCCTAGAAGGATCGGCCTCAAGCGGAGATCTGCCTAGGTGAAAGATCAGCCGCGAAGGATGCAACCTCTAGGGGGTGCTGAAACAGTATAGAAACTCATGTATGACTTTCACATCAAAGATCAAAAATGCATGCTATTTTTGAAACACCGTGCTCTGCAAAGTATGGTAGTGTGCTTCAATGCAGTTAACTATGGACATGACCCTATGCAGACATTCCAAGGATAGACACTCTCAGTACAGAATCGCCTTGTACAGGTCACCCCCCAACTACAGATGCCTCCAATGGAAAAGACCCCCCAGTAACCACCAGTACAAACACCCCTCAGCACAGACACCCCAGTATACCCCCAGAAGTAATGACACTCCTCAATGTAGACATCCGAGAGCAGACCCCCTTCAGTAAAGACTACAAATTCTGAATCAATCCTCTGCCCACTGCTTGACACACTTTTTAGCAAAATTTTCATAACAGGGATTTTTAGTTCACATGTATTTCAATACATGTTTAAGGTGGCCAACTGCGTCAAAATAATCCTTCTCTGGCCAGGCTCTACTCTACTCTGAAAAATGCAAATGCTCTAGTGGATATAGTGCCATTATAGGGCAGATAGGCAAAAGATGAAGAAAAGCTACAGGTGCAGGTCTGGTTACAGACCTGGACAATGCAATACAGACCAACCTTCTAAAGATTCATCCCAATCACACCCCCCCTCCATTAGTACAGATCCCCAGTAAAAACCAGTACAGACATCCCAGTACACCTCCCGAAATATAGACAACCCGCAGTAAAGACATCTTGGTGCGGACCCTTCCCAGTAAGGACTCCCTCAGTGCAGTCACCCTCAGTACAGATCCCCATAACAGATTCCCCATTGCAGAAAAGCAAAGTGGAGCCCCCTTCAGTTTAAACCTTCCCAGTGCAGATTCACCCTGTACAGTCCACATCACTACAGACCCCTCCTGAGTACAGACCCTTCCATAGACACACTCAGTACAGAACCCCTGCACTAATGACCCACCCACAAAACACAACCCTCAGTACACAAACCATTATTGCACACACATTTGCTGTGTTGCTGATGCTCTGGTCAAAAAGATTCTGCTGTCTGTCCTCCGTAGAGGGGTATACCTTCTTCCCCGTTTTACAGTCGAGACGGCGCACACAGACGGGACAGCAGTGCAGAGTTCATACTCTTCCAGTCCCCTAGAAGGATCGGCCTCAAGCGGAGATCTGCCTAGGTGAAAGATCAGCCGCGAAGGATGCAACCTCTAGGGGGTGCTGAAACAGTATAGAAACTCATGTATGACTTTCACATCAAAGATCAAAAATGCATGCTATTTTTGAAACACCGTGCTCTGCAAAGTATGGTAGTGTGCTTCAATGCAGTTAACTATGGACATGACCCTATGCAGACATTCCAAGGATAGACACTCTCAGTACAGAATCGCCTTGTACAGGTCACCCCCCAACTACAGACGCCTCCAATGGAAAAGACCCCCCAGTAACCACCAGTACAAACACCCCTCAGCACAGACACCCCAGTACACCCCCAGAAGTAATGACACTCCTCAGTGTAGACATCCGAGAGCAGACCCCCTTCAGTAAAGACTACAAATTCTGAATCAATCCTCTGCCCACTGCTTTACACCCTTTTTTAGCAAAATTTCCACAACAGGGATTTTTAGTTCACATGTATTTCAATACATGTTTAAGGTGGCCAACTGCGTCAAAATAATCCTTCTCTGGCCAGGATCTACTCTACTATGAAAAATGCAAATGCTCTAGTGGATATAGTGCCATTTTAGGGCAGATAGGCAAAAGATGAAGAAAAGCTACAGGTGCAGGTCTGGTTACAGACCTGGACAATGCAATACAGACGCACCTTGTAAAGATTCATCCCAATCACACCCCCCCTCCATTAGTACAGATCCCCAGTAACCACTAGTACAGACACCCCAGTACACCTCCTGAAAAAAGACAACCCTCAGTAAAGACATCTTGTGCGGACCCTCCCCAGTAAGGACTCCCGCAGTGCAGTCCCCCTCAGTACAGATCCCCAGTACAGATTCCCCATTGCAGAAAAACCAAGTGGAGTCCCCCTCAGTTTAAACCTTCCCAATGCAGATTCACCCTGTACAGTCCACATAAGTACAGACCCCTCCTGAGTACAGACCCTTCCATAGACACACCCAGTACAGAACCCCTGAACTAATGACCCACCCACAAAACAAAACGCTTAGTACACAAACCATTATTGCACACACATTTGCTGTGTTGCTGATGCTCTGGTCAAAAAGGTTCTGCTGTCTGTCCTCCGTAGAGGGGTATACCTTCTTCCCCGTTTTACAGTCGAGACAGCGCACACAGACGGGACAGCAGTGCAGAGTTCATACTCTTCCAGTCCCCTAGAAGGATCGGCCTCAAGCGGAGATCTGCCTAGGTGAAAGATCAGCCGCGAAGGATGCAACCTCTAGGGGGTGCTGAAACAGTATAGAAACTCATGTATGACTTTCACATCAAAGATCAAAAATGCATGCTATTTTTGAAACACCGTGCTCTGCAAAGTATGGTAGTGTGCTTCAATGCAGTTAACTATGGACATGACCCTATGCAGACATTCCAAGGATAGACACTCTCAGTACAGAATCGCCTTGTACAGGTCACCCCCCAACTACAGACGCCTCCAATGGAAAAGACCCCCCAGTAACCACCAGTACAAACACCCCTCAGCACAGACACCCCAGTATACCCCCAGAAGTAATGACACTCCTCAGTGTAGACATCCGAGAGCAGACCCCCCCCTTCAGTAAAGACTACAAATTCTGAATCAATCCTCTGCCCACTGCTTTACACCCTTTTTTAGCAAAATTTCCACAACAGGGATTTTTAGTTCACATGTATTTCAATACATGTTTAAGGTGGCCAACTGCGTCAAAATTATCCTACTCTGGCCAGGCTCTACTCTACTCTGAAAAATGCAAATGCTCTAGTGGATATAGTGCCATTATAGGGCAGATAGGCAAAAGATGAAGAAAAGCTACAGGTGCAGGTCTGGTTACAGACCTGGACAATGCAATACAGACCCACCTTGTAAAGATTCATCCCGATCACACCCCCCCTCCATTAGTACAGATCCCCAGTAACCACCAGTACAGACATCCCAGTACACCTCCCGAAATATAGACAACCCGCAGTAAAGACATCTTGGTGCGGACCCTTCCCAGTAAGGACTCCCTCAGTGCAGTCACCCTCAGTACAGATCCCCATAACAGATTCCCCATTGCAGAAAAGCAAAGTGGAGCCCCCTTCAGTTTAAACCTTCCCAGTGCAGATTCACCCTGTACAGTCCACATCACTACAGACCCCTCCTGAGTACAGACCTTTCCATAGACACACTCAGTACAGAACCCCTGCACTAATGACCCACCCAGAAAACACAACCCTCAGTACACAAACCATCATTGCACACACATTTGCTGTGTTGCTGATGCTCTGGTCAAAAAGATTCTGCTGTCTGTCCTCCGTAGAGGGGTATACCTTCTTCCCCGTTTTACAGTCGAGACGGCGCACACAGACGGGACAGCAGTGCAGAGTTCATACTCTTCCAGTCCCCTAGAAGGATCGGCCTCAAGCGGAGATCTGCCTAGGTGAAAGATCAGCCGCGAAGGATGCAACCTCTAGGGGGTGCTGAAACAGTATAGAAACTCATGTATGACTTTCACATCAAAGATCAAAAATGCATGCTATTTTTGAAACACCGTGCTCTGCAAAGTATGATAGTGTGCTTCAATGCAGTTAACTATGGACATGACCCTATGCAGACATTCCAAGGATAGACACTCTCAGTACAGAATCGCCTTGTACAGGTCACCCCCCAAATACAGACGCCTCCAATGGAAAAGACCCCCCAGTACACCCCCAGAAGTTTTGACACTCCTCAGTGAAGACATCCGAGAGCAGGCCCCCTTCAGTAAAGACTACAAATTCTGAATCAATCCTCTGCCCACTGCTTTACACTCTTTTTTAGCAAAATTTCCACAACAGGGATTTTTAGTTCACATGTATTTCAATACATGTTTAAGGTGGCCAACTGCGTCAAAATAATCCTTCTCTGGCCAGGATCTACTCTACTATGAAAAATGCAAATGCTCTAGTGGATATAGTGCCATTTTAGGGCAGATAGGCAAAAGATGAAGAAAAGCTACAGGTGCAGGTCTGGTTACAGACCTGGACAATGCAATACAGACGCACCTTGTAAAGATTCATCCCAATCACACCCCCCCTCCATTAGTACAGATCCCCAGTAACCACTAGTACAGACACCCCAGTACACCTCCTGAAAAAAGACAACCCTCAGTAAAGACATCTTGTGCGGACCCTCCCCAGTAAGGACTCCCGCAGTGCAGTCCCCCTCAGTACAGATCCCCAGTACAGATTCCCCATTGCAGAAAAACCAAGTGGAGTCCCCCTCAGTTTAAACCTTCCCAATGCAGATTCACCCTGTACAGTCCACATAAGTACAGACCCCTCCTGAGTACAGACCCTTCCATAGACACACCCAGTACAGAACCCCTGAACTAATGACCCACCCACAAAACAAAACGCTTAGTACACAAACCATTATTGCACACACATTTGCTGTGTTGCTGATGCTCTGGTCAAAAAGGTTCTGCTGTCTGTCCTCCGTAGAGGGGTATACCTTCTTCCCCGTTTTACAGTCGAGACAGCGCACACAGACGGGACAGCAGTGCAGAGTTCATACTCTTCCAGTCCCCTAGAAGGATCGGCCTCAAGCGGAGATCTGCCTAGGTGAAAGATCAGCCGCGAAGGATGCAACCTCTAGGGGGTGCTGAAACAGTATAGAAACTCATGTATGACTTTCACATCAAAGATCAAAAATGCATGCTATTTTTGAAACACCGTGCTCTGCAAAGTATGGTAGTGTGCTTCAATGCAGTTAACTATGGACATGCCCCTATGCAGACATTCCAAGGATAGACACTCTCAGTACAGAATCGCCTTGTACAGGTCACCCCCCAACTACAGACACCTCCAATGGAAAAGACCCCCCAGTAACCACCAGTACAAACACCCCTCAGCACAGACACCCCAGTACACCCCCAGAAGTATTGACACTCCTCAGTGAAGACATCCGAGAGCAGACCCCCTTCAGTAAAGACTACAAATTCTGAATCAATCCTCTGCCCACTGCTTTACACCCTTTTTTAGCAAAATTTTCACAACAGGGATTTTTAGTTCACATGTATTTCAATACATGTTTAAGGTGGCAAACTGCGTCAAAATTAAACTTCTCTGGCCAGGATCTACTCTACTCTGAAAAATGCAAATGCTCTAGTGGATATAGTGCCATTATAGGGCAGATAGGCAAAAGATGAAGAAAAGCTACAGGTGCAGGTCTGGTTACAGACCTGGACAATGCAATACAGACCCACCTTGTAAAGATTCATCCCAATCACACCCCCCCTCCATTAGTACAGATCCCCAGTAACCACTAGTACAGACACCCCAGTACACCTCCTGAAAAAAGACAACCCTCAGTAAAGACATCTTGTGCGGACCCTCCCCAGTAAGGACTCCCGCAGTGCAGTCCCCCTCAGTACAGATCCCCAGTACAGATTCCCCATTGCAGAAAAACCAAGTGGAGTCCCCCTCAGTTTAAACCTTCCCAATGCAGATTCACCCTGTACAGTCCACATCAGTACAGACCCCTCCTGAGTACAGACCCTTCCATAGACACACCCAGTACAGAACCCCTGAACTAATGACCCACCCACAAAACACAACCCTCAGTACACAAACCATTATTGCACACACATTTGCTGTGTTGCTGATGCTCTGGTCAAAAAGATTCTGCTGTCTGTCCTCCGTAGAGGGGTATACCTTCTTCCCCGTTTTACAGTCCAGACGGCGCACACAGACGGGACAGCAGTGCAGAGTTCATACTCTTCCAGTCCCCTAGAAGGATCGGCCTCAAGCGGAGATCTGCCTAGGTGAAAAATCAGCCGCGAAGGATGCAACCTCTAGGGGGTGCTGAAACAGTATAGAAACTCATGTATGACTTTCACATCAAAGATCAAAAATGCATGCTATTTTTGAAAAACCGTGCTCTGCAAAGTATGGTAGTGTGCTTCAATGCAGTTAACTATGGACATGACCCTATGCAGACATTCCAAGGATAGACACTCTCAGTACAGAATCGCCTTGTACAGGTCACCCCTCAACTACAGACGCCTCCAATGGAAAAGACCCCCCAGTAACCACCAGTACAAACACCCCTCAGCACAGACACCCCAGTACACTCCCAGAAGTTTTGACACTCCTCAGTGAAGACATCCGAGAGCAGGCCCCCTTCAGTAAAGACTACAAATTCTGAATCAATCCTCTGCCCACTGCTTTACACTCTTTTTTAGCAAAATTTCCACAACAGGGATTTTTAGTTCACATGTATATCAATACATGTTTAAGGTGGCCAACTGCGTAAAAATAATCCTTCTCTGGCCAGGATCTACTCTACTCTGAAAAATGCAAATGCTCTAGTGGATATAGTGCCATTATAGGGCAGATAGGCAAAAGATGAAGAAAAGCTACAGGTACAGGTCTGGTTACAGACCTGGACAATGCAATACAGACCCACCTTGTAAAGATTCATCCCAATCACACCCCCCACTCCATTAGTACAGATCCCCAGTAACCACTAGTACAGACACCCCAGTACACCTCCTGAAAAAAGACAACCCTCAGTAAAGACATCTTGTGCGGACCCTCCCCAGTAAGGACTCCCGCAGTGCAGTCCCCCTCAGTACAGATCCCCAGTACAGATTCCCCATTGCAGAAAAACCAAGTGGAGTCCCCCTCAGTTTAAACCTTCCCAATGCAGATTCACCCTGTACAGTCCACATAAGTACAGACCCCTCCTGAGTACAGACCCTTCCATAGACACACCCAGTAAAGAACCCCTGAACTAATGACCCACCCACAAAACAAAACGCTTAGTACACAAACCATTATTGCACACACATTTGCTGTGTTGCGGATGCTCAGGTCAAAAAGGTTCTGCTGTCTGTCCTCCGTAGAGGGGTATACCTTCTTCCCCGTTTTACAGTCGAGACGGCGCACACAGACGGGACAGCAGTGCAGAGTTCATACTCTTCCAGTCCCCTAGAAGGATCGGCCTCAAGCGGAGATCTGCCTAGGTGAAAGATCAGCCGCGAAGGATGCAACCTCTAGGGGGTGCTGAAATAGTATAGAAACTCATGTATGACTTTCACATCAAAGATCAAAAATGCATGCTATTTTTGAAACACCGTGCTCTGCAAAGTATGGTAGTGTGCTTCAATGCAGTTAACTATGGACATGACCCTATGCAGACATTCCAAGGATAGACACTCTCAGTACAGAATCGCCTTGTACAGGTCACCCCCCAACTACAGACGCCTCCAATGGAAAAGACCCCCCAGTAACCACCAGTACAAACACCCCTCAGCACAGACACCCCAGTACACCCCCAGAAGTAATGACACTCCTCAGTGTAGACATCCGAGAGCAGACCCCCTTCAGTAAAGACTACAAATTATGAATCAATCCTCTGCCCACTGCTTTACACCCTTTTTTAGCAAAATTTCCACAACAGGGATTTTTAGTTCACATGTATTTCAATACATGTTTAAGGTGGCCAACTGCGTCAAAATTAAACTTCTCTGGCCAGGCTCTACTCTACTCTGAAAAATGCAAATGCTCTAGTGGATATAGGGCCATTATAGGGCAGATAGGCAAAAGATGAAGAAAATCTACAGGTGCAGGTCTGGTTACAGACCTGGACAATGCAATACAGACCCACCTTGTAAAGATTCATCCCCATCACACCCCCCCTCCATTAGTACAGATCCCCAGTAACCACCAGTACAGACACCCCAGTACACCTCCCGAAATATAGACAACCCGCAGTAAAGACATCTTGGTGCGGACCCTTCCCAGTAAGGACTCCCTCAGTGCAGTCACCCTCAGTACAGATCCCCATAACAGATTCCCCATTGCAGAAAAGCAAAGTGGAGCCCCCTTCAGTTTAAACCTTCCCAGTGCAGATTCACCCAGTACAGTCCACAGCAGTACAGACCCCTCCTGAGTACAGACCCTTCCATAAACACACCCAGTACAGAACCCCTTCACTAATGACCCACCCAGAAAACACAACCCTCAGTACACAAACCATTATTGCACACACATTTGCTGTGTTGCTGATGCTCTGGTCAAAAAGGTTCTGCTGTCTGTCCTCCGTAGAGGGGTATACCTTCTTCCCCGTTTTACAGTCGAGACGGCGCACACAGACGGGACAGCAGTGCAGAGTTCATACTCTTCCAGTCCCCTAGAAGGATCGGCCTCAAGCGGAGATCTGCCTAGGTGAAAGATCAGCCGCGAAGGATGCAACCTCTAGTGGGTGCTGAAACAGTATAGAAATTCATGTATGACTTTCACATCAAAGATCAAAAATGCATGCTATTTTTGAAACACCGTGCTCTGCAAAGTATGGTAGTGTGCTTCAATGCAGTTAACTATGGACATGACCCTATGCAGACATTCCAAGGATAGACACTCTCAGTACAGAATCGCCTTGTACAGGTCACCCCCCAACTACAGACGCCTCCAATGGAAAAGACCCCCCAGTAACCACCAGTACACTCACCCCTCAGCACAGACACCCTAGTACACTCCCAGAAGTTTTGACACTCCTCAGTGAAGACATCCGAGAGCAGACCCCCTTCAGTAAAGACTACAAATTCTGAATCAATCCTCTGCCCACTGCTTTACACCCTTTTTTAGCAAAATTTCCACAACAGGGATTTTTAGTTCACATGTATTTCAATACATGTTTAAGGTGGCCAACTGCGTCAAAATAATCCTTCTCTGGCCAGGATCTACTCTACTCTGAAAAATGCAAATGCTCTAGTGGATATAGTGCCATTTTAGGGCAGATAGGCAAAAGATGAAGAAAAGCTACAGGTACAGGTCTGGTTACAGACCTGGACAATGCAATACAGACCCACCTTGTAAAGATTCATCCCAATCACACCCCCCCCTCCATTAGTACAGATCCCCAGTAACCACTAGTACAGACACCCCAGTACACCTCCTGAAAAAAGACAACCCTCAGTAAAGACATCTTGTGCGGACCCTCCCCAGTAAGGACTCCCGCAGTGCAGTCCCCCTTAGTACAGATCCCCAGTACAGATTCCCCATTGCAGAAAAACCAAGTGGAGTCCCCCTCAGTTTAAACCTTCCCAATGCAGATTCACCCTGTACAGTCCACATAAGTACAGACCCCTCCTGAGTACAGACCCTTCCATAGACACACCCAGTAAAGAACCCCTGAACTAATGACCCACCCACAAAACAAAACGCTTAGTACACAAACCATTATTGCACACACATTTGCTGTGTTGCGGATGCTCAGGTCAAAAAGGTTCTGCTGTCTGTCCTCCGTAGAGGGGTATACCTTCTTCCCCGTTTTACAGTCGAGACGGCGCACACAGACGGGACAGCAGTGCAGAGTTCATACTCTTCCAGTCCCCTAGAAGGATCGGCCTCAAGCGGAGATCTGCCTAGGTGAAAGATCAGCCGCGAAGGATGCAACCTCTAGGGGGTGCTGAAATAGTATAGAAACTCATGTATGACTTTCACATCAAAGATCAAAAATGCATGCTATTTTTGAAACACCGTGCTCTGCAAAGTATGGTAGTGTGCTTCAATGCAGTTAACTATGGACATGACCCTATGCAGACATTCCAAGGATAGACACTCTCAGTACAGAATCGCCTTGTACAGGTCACCCCCCAACTACAGACGCCTCCAATGGAAAAGACCCCCCAGTAACCACCAGTACAAACACCCCTCAGCACAGACACCCCAGTACACCCCCAGAAGTAATGACACTCCTCAGTGTAGACATCCGAGAGCAGACCCCCTTCAGTAAAGACTACAAATTCTGAATCAATCCTCTGGCCACTGCTTTACACCCTTTTTTAGCAAAATTTCCACAACAGGGATTTTTAGTTCACATGTATTTCAATACATGTTTAAGGTGGCCAACTGCGTCAAAATTAAACTTCTCTGGCCAAGCTCTACTCTACTCTGAAAAATGCAAATGCTCTAGTGGATATAGTGCCATTATAGGGCAGATAGGCAAAAGATGAAGAAAAGCTACAGGTGCAGGTCTGGTTACAGACCTGGACAATGCAATACAGACCCACCTTGTAAAGATTCATCCCGATCACACCCCCCCTCCATTAGTACAGATCCCCAGTAACCACCAGTACAGACACCCCAGTACACCTCCCGAAATATAGACAACCCGCAGTAAAGACATCTTGGTGCGGACCCTTCCCAGTAAGGACTCCCTCAGTGCAGTCACCCTCAGTACAGATCCCCATAACAGATTCCCCATTGCAGAATAGCAAAGTGGAGCCCCCTTCAGTTTAAACTTTCCCAGTGCAGATTCACCCTGTACAGTCCACATCAGTACAGACCCCTCCTGAGTACAGACCCTTCCATAGACACACCCAGTACAGAACCCCTGCACTAATGACCCACCCAGAAAACACAACCCTCAGTACACAAACCATTATTGCACACACATTTGCTGTGTTGCTGATGCTCTGGTCAAAAAGATTCTGCTGTCTGTCCTCCGTAGAGGGGTATACCTTCTTCCCCGTTTTACAGTCGAGACGGCGCACACAGACGGGACAGCAGTGCAGAGTTCATACTCTTCCAGTCCCCTAGAAGGATCGGCCTCAAGCGGAGATCTGCCTAGGTGAAAGATCAGCCGCGAAGGATGCAACCTCTAGGGGGTGCTGAAACAGTATAGAAACTCATGTATGACTTTCACATCAAAGATCAAAAATGCATGCTATTTTTGAAAAACCGTGCTCTGCAAAGTATGGTAGTGTGCTTCAATGCAGTTAACTATGGACATGACCCTATGCAGACATTCCAAGGATAGACACTCTCAGCACAGAATCGCCTTGTACAGGTCACCCCCCAACTACAGACGCCTCCAATGGAAAAGACCCCCCAGTAACCACCAGTACAAACACCCCTCAGCACAGACACCCCAGTACACTCCCAGAAGTTTTGACACTCCTCAGTGAAGACATCCGAGAGCAGACCCCCTTCAGTAAAGACTACAAATTCTGAATCAATCCTCTGCCCACTGCTTTACACCCTTTTTTAGCAAAATTTTCACAACAGGGATTTTTAGTTCACATGTATATCAATACATGTTTAAGGTGGCCAACTGCGTCAAAATAATCCTTCTCTGGCCAGGATCTACTCTACTCTGAAAAATGCAAATGCTCTAGTGGATATAGTGCCATTTTAGGGCAGATAGGCAAAAGATGAAGAAAAGCTACAGGTGCAGGTCTGGTTACAGACCTGGACAATGCAATACAGACCCACCTTGTAAAGATTCATCCCAATCACACCCCCCCTCCATTAGTACAGATCCCCAGTAACCACCAGTACAGACACCCCAGTACACCTCCTGAAAAAAGACAACCCTCAGTAAAGACATCTTGGTGCGGACCCTTCCCAGTAAGGACTCTCGCAGTGCAGTCCCCCTCAGTACAGATCCCCAGTACAGATTCCCCATTGCAGAAAAACCAAGTGGAGTCCCCCTCAGTTTAAACCTTCCCAATGCAGATTCACCCTGTACAGTCCACATCAGTACAGACCCCTCCTGAGTACAGACCCTTCCATAGACACACCCAGTACAGAACCCCTGAACTAATGACCCACCCACAAAACACAACCCTCAGTACACAAACCATTATTGCACACACATTTGCTGTGTTGCTGATGCTCTGGTCAAAAAGATTCTGCTGTCTGTCCTCCGTAGAGGGGTATACCTTCTTCCCCGTTTTACAGTCGAGACGGCGCACACAGACGGGACAGCAGTGCAGAGTTCATACTCTTCCAGTCCCCTAGAAGGATCGGCCTCAAGCGGAGATCTGCCTAGGTGAAAGATCAGCCGCGAAGGATGCAACCTCTAGGGGGTGCTGAAACAGTATAGAAACTCATGTATGACTTTCACATCAAAGATCAAAAATGCATGCTATTTTTGAAACACCGTGCTCTGCATAGTATGGTAGTGTGCTTCAATGCAGTTAACTATGGACATGACCCTATGCAGACATTCCAAGGATAGACACTCTCAGTACAGAATCGCCTTGTACAGGTCACCCCCCAACTACAGACGCCTCCAATGGAAAAGACCCCCCAGTACATCCCCAGAAGTTTTGACACTCCTCAGTGAAGACATCCGAGAGCAGGCCCCCTTCAGTAAAGACTACAAATTCTGAATCAATCCTCTGCCCACTGCTTTACACTCTTTTTTAGCAAAATTTCCACAACAGGGATTTTTAGTTCACATGTATTTCAATACATGTTTAAGGTGGCCAACTGCGTCAAAATAATCCTTCTCTGGCCAGGATCTACTCTACTCTGAAAAATGCAAATGCTCTAGTGGATATAGTGCCATTTTAGGGCAGATAGGCAAAAGATGAAGAAAAGCTACAGGTGCAGGTCTGGTTACAGACCTGGACAATGCAATACAGACCCACCTTCTAAAGATTCATCCCAATCACACCCCCCCTCCATTAGTACAGATCCCCAGTAACCACCAGTACAGACATCCCAGTACACCTCCCGAAATATAGACAACCCGCAGTAAAGACATCTTGGTGCGGACCCTTCCCAGTAAGGACTCCCTCAGTGCAGTCACCCTCAGTACAGATCCCCATAACAGATTCCCCATTGCAGAAAAGCAAAGTGGAGCCCCCTTCAGTTTAAACCTTCCCAGTGCAGATTCACCCTGTACAGTCCACATCACTACAGACCCCTCCTGAGTACAGACCCTTCCATAGACACACCCAGTACAGAACCCCTGAACTAATGACCCACCCACAAAACAAAACGCTTAGTACACAAACCATTATTGCACACACATTTGCTGTGTTGCTGATGCTCTGGTCAAAAAGGTTCTGCTGTCTGTCCTCCGTAGAGGGGTATACCTTCTTCCCCGTTTTACAGTCGAGACAGCGCACACAGACGGGACAGCAGTGCAGAGTTCATACTCTTCCAGTCCCCTAGAAGGATCGGCCTCAAGCGGAGATCTGCCTAGGTGAAAGATCAGCCGCGAAGGATGCAACCTCTAGGGGGTGCTGAAACAGTATAGAAACTCATGTATGACTTTCACATCAAAGATCAAAAATGCATGCTATTTTTGAAACACCGTGCTCTGCAAAGTATGGTAGTGTGCTTCAATGCAGTTAACTATGGACATGCCCCTATGCAGACATTCCAAGGATAGACACTCTCAGTACAGAATCGCCTTGTACAGGTCACCCCCCAACTACAGATACCTCCAATGGAAAAGACCCCCCAGTAACCACCAGTACAAACACCCCTCAGCACAGACACCCCAGTACACCCCCAGAAGTATTGACACTCCTCAGTGAAGACATCCGAGAGCAGACCCCCTTCAGTAAAGACTACAAATTCTGAATCAATCCTCTGCCCACTGCTTTACACCCTTTTTTAGCAAAATTTTCACAACAGGGATTTTTAGTTCACATGTATTTCAATACATGTTTAAGGTGGCCAACTGCGTCAAAATTAAACTTCTCTGGCCAGGCTCTACTCTACTCTGAAAAATGCAAATGCTCTAGTGGATATAGTGCCATTATAGGGCAGATAGGCAAAAGATGAAGAAAAGCTACAGGTGCAGGTCTGGTTACAGACCTGGACAATGCAATACAGACCCACCTTGTAAAGATTCATCCCAATCACACCCCC
The DNA here is from genome assembly GCF_062004578.1 of Staurois parvus. NCBI lineage: Eukaryota > Metazoa > Chordata > Amphibia > Anura > Ranidae > Staurois > Staurois parvus. The sequence continues at coordinate 304,654 of NW_028317862.1, forward strand.
CCTCCATTAGTACAGATCCCCAGTAACCACTAGTACAGACACCCCAGTACACCTCCTGAAAAAAGACAACCCTCAGTAAAGACATCTTGTGCGGACCCTCCCCAGTAAGGACTCCCGCAGTGCAGTCCCCCTCAGTACAGATCCCCAGTACAGATTCCCCATTGCAGAAAAACCAAGTGGAGTCCCCCTCAGTTTAAACCTTCCCCATGCAGATTCACCCTGTACAGTCCACATAAGTACAGACCCCTCCTGAGTACAGACCCTTCCATAGACACACCCAGTAAAGAACCCCTGAACTAATGACCCACCCACAAAACAAAACGCTTAGTACACAAACCATTATTGCACACACATTTGCTGTGTTGCGGATGCTCAGGTCAAAAAGGTTCTGCTGTCTGTCCTCCGTAGAGGGGTATACCTTCTTCCCCGTTTTACAGTCGAGACGGCGCACACAGACGGGACAGCAGTGCAGAGTTCATACTCTTCCAGTCCCCTAGAAGGATCGGCCTCAAGCAGAGATCTGCCTAGGTGAAAGATCAGCCGCGAAGGATGCAACCTCTAGGGGGTGCTGAAATAGTATAGAAACTCATGTATGACTTTCACATCAAAGATCAAAAATGCATGCTATTTTTGAAACACCGTGCTCTGCAAAGTATGGTAGTGTGCTTCAATGCAGTTAACTATGGACATGACCCTATGCAGACATTCCAAGGATAGACACTCTCAGTACAGAATCGCCTTGTACAGGTCACCCCCCAACTACAGACGCCTCCAATGGAAAAGACCCCCCAGTAACCACCAGTACAAACACCCCTCAGCACAGACACCCCAGTACACCCCCAGAAGTAATGACACTCCTCAGTGTAGACATCCGAGAGCAGACCCCCTTCAGTAAAGACTACAAATTATGAATCAATCCTCTGCCCACTGCTTTACACCCTTTTTTAGCAAAATTTCCACAACAGGGATTTTTAGTTCACATGTATTTCAATACATGTTTAAGGTGGCCAACTGCGTCAAAATTAAACTTCTCTGGCCAGGCTCTACTCTACTCTGAAAAATGCAAATGCTCTAGTGGATATAGGGCCATTATAGGGCAGATAGGCAAAAGATGAAGAAAATCTACAGGTGCAGGTCTGGTTACAGACCTGGACAATGCAATACAGACCCACCTTGTAAAGATTCATCCCCATCACACCCCCCCTCCATTAGTACAGATCCCCAGTAACCACCAGTACAGACACCCCAGTACACCTCCCGAAATATAGACAACCCGCAGTAAAGACATCTTGGTGCGGACCCTTCCCAGTAAGGACTCCCTCAGTGCAGTCACCCTCAGTACAGATCCCCATAACAGATTCCCCATTGCAGAAAAGCAAAGTGGAGCCCCCTTCAGTTTAAACCTTCCCAGTGCAGATTCACCCAGTACAGTCCACAGCAGTACAGACCCCTCCTGAGTACAGACCCTTCCATAAACACACCCAGTACAGAACCCCTGCACTAATGACCCACCCAGAAAACACAACCCTCAGTACACAAACCATTATTGCACACACATTTGCTGTGTTGCTGATGCTCTGGTCAAAAAGGTTCTGCTGTCTGTCCTCCGTAGAGGGGTATACCTTCTTCCCCGTTTTACAGTCGAGACGGCGCACACAGACGGGACAGCAGTGCAGAGTTCATACTCTTCCAGTCCCCTAGAAGGATCGGCCTCAAGCGGAGATCTGCCTAGGTGAAAGATCAGCCGCGAAGGATGCAACCTCTAGGGGGTGCTGAAACAGTATAGAAATTCATGTATGACTTTCACATCAAAGATCAAAAATGCATGCTATTTTTGAAACACCGTGCTCTGCAAAGTATGGTAGTGTGCTTCAATGCAGTTAACTATGGACATGACCCTATGCAGACATTCCAAGGATAGACACTCTCAGTACAGAATCGCCTTGTACAGGTCACCCCCCAACTACAGACGCCTCCAATGGAAAAGACCCCCCAGTAACCACCAGTACACTCACCCCTCAGCACAGACACCCTAGTACACTCCCAGAAGTTTTGACACTCCTCAGTGAAGACATCCGAGAGCAGACCCCCTTCAGTAAAGACTACAAATTCTGAATCAATCCTCTGCCCACTGCTTTACACCCTTTTTTAGCAAAATTTCCACAACAGGGATTTTTAGTTCACATGTATTTCAATACATGTTTAAGGTGGCCAACTGCGTCAAAATAATCCTTCTCTGGCCAGGATCTACTCTACTCTGAAAAATGCAAATGCTCTAGTGGATATAGTGCCATTTTAGGGCAGATAGGCAAAAGATGAAGAAAAGCTACAGGTACAGGTCTGGTTACAGACCTGGACAATGCAATACAGACCCACCTTGTAAAGATTCATCCCAATCACACCCCCCCCTCCATTAGTACAGATCCCCAGTAACCACTAGTACAGACACCCCAGTACACCTCCTGAAAAAAGACAACCCTCAGTAAAGACATCTTGTGCGGACCCTCCCCAGTAAGGACTCCCGCAGTGCAGTCCCCCTTAGTACAGATCCCCAGTACAGATTCCCCATTGCAGAAAAACCAAGTGGAGTCCCCCTCAGTTTAAACCTTCCCAATGCAGATTCACCCTGTACAGTCCACATAAGTACAGACCCCTCCTGAGTACAGACCCTTCCATAGACACACCCAGTAAAGAACCCCTGAACTAATGACCCACCCACAAAACAAAACGCTTAGTACACAAACCATTATTGCACACACATTTGCTGTGTTGCGGATGCTCAGGTCAAAAAGGTTCTGCTGTCTGTCCTCCGTAGAGGGGTATACCTTCTTCCCCGTTTTACAGTCGAGACGGCGCACACAGACGGGACAGCAGTGCAGAGTTCATACTCTTCCAGTCCCCTAGAAGGATCGGCCTCAAGCGGAGATCTGCCTAGGTGAAAGATCAGCCGCGAAGGATGCAACCTCTAGGGGGTGCTGAAATAGTATAGAAACTCATGTATGACTTTCACATCAAAGATCAAAAATGCATGCTATTTTTGAAACACCGTGCTCTGCAAAGTATGGTAGTGTGCTTCAATGCAGTTAACTATGGACATGACCCTATGCAGACATTCCAAGGATAGACACTCTCAGTACAGAATCGCCTTGTACAGGTCACCCCCCAACTACAGACGCCTCCAATGGAAAAGACCCCCCAGTAACCACCAGTACAAACACCCCTCAGCACAGACACCCCAGTACACCCCCAGAAGTAATGACACTCCTCAGTGTAGACATCCGAGAGCAGACCCCCTTCAGTAAAGACTACAAATTCTGAATCAATCCTCTGGCCACTGCTTTACACCCTTTTTTAGCAAAATTTCCACAACAGGGATTTTTAGTTCACATGTATTTCAATACATGTTTAAGGTGGCCAACTGCGTCAAAATTAAACTTCTCTGGCCAAGCTCTACTCTACTCTGAAAAATGCAAATGCTCTAGTGGATATAGTGCCATTATAGGGCAGATAGGCAAAAGATGAAGAAAAGCTACAGGTGCAGGTCTGGTTACAGACCTGGACAATGCAATACAGACCCACCTTGTAAAGATTCATCCCGATCACACCCCCCCTCCATTAGTACAGATCCCCAGTAACCACCAGTACAGACACCCCAGTACACCTCCCGAAATATAGACAACCCGCAGTAAAGACATCTTGGTGCGGACCCTTCCCAGTAAGGACTCCCTCAGTGCAGTCACCCTCAGTACAGATCCCCATAACAGATTCCCCATTGCAGAATAGCAAAGTGGAGCCCCCTTCAGTTTAAACTTTCCCAGTGCAGATTCACCCTGTACAGTCCACATCAGTACAGACCCCTCCTGAGTACAGACCCTTCCATAGACACACCCAGTACAGAACCCCTGCACTAATGACCCACCCAGAAAACACAACCCTCAGTACACAAACCATTATTGCACACACATTTGCTGTGTTGCTGATGCTCTGGTCAAAAAGATTCTGCTGTCTGTCCTCCGTAGAGGGGTATACCTTCTTCCCCGTTTTACAGTCGAGACGGCGCACACAGACGGGACAGCAGTGCAGAGTTCATACTCTTCCAGTCCCCTAGAAGGATCGGCCTCAAGCGGAGATCTGCCTAGGTGAAAGATCAGCCGCGAAGGATGCAACCTCTAGGGGGTGCTGAAACAGTATAGAAACTCATGTATGACTTTCACATCAAAGATCAAAAATGCATGCTATTTTTGAAAAACCGTGCTCTGCAAAGTATGGTAGTGTGCTTCAATGCAGTTAACTATGGACATGACCCTATGCAGACATTCCAAGGATAGACACTCTCAGCACAGAATCGCCTTGTACAGGTCACCCCCCAACTACAGACGCCTCCAATGGAAAAGACCCCCCAGTAACCACCAGTACAAACACCCCTCAGCACAGACACCCCAGTACACTCCCAGAAGTTTTGACACTCCTCAGTGAAGACATCCGAGAGCAGACCCCCTTCAGTAAAGACTACAAATTCTGAATCAATCCTCTGCCCACTGCTTTACACTCTTTTTTAGCAAAATTTTCACAACAGGGATTTTTAGTTCACATGTATATCAATACATGTTTAAGGTGGCCAACTGCGTCAAAATAATCCTTCTCTGGCCAGGATCTACTCTACTCTGAAAAATGCAAATGCTCTAGTGGATATAGTGCCATTTTAGGGCATATAGGCAAAAGATGAAGAAAAGCTACAGGTGCAGGTCTGGTTACAGACCTGGACAATGCAATACAGACCCACCTTGTAAAGATTCATCCCAATCACACCCCCCCTCCATTAGTACAGATCCCCAGTAACCACCAGTACAGACACCCCAGTACACCTCCTGAAAAAAGACAACCCTCAGTAAAGACATCTTGGTGCGGACCCTTCCCAGTAAGGACTCTCGCAGTGCAGTCCCCCTCAGTACAGATCCCCAGTACAGATTCCCCATTGCAGAAAAACCAAGTGGAGTCCCCCTCAGTTTAAACCTTCCCAATGCAGATTCACCCTGTACAGTCCACATCAGTACAGACCCCTCCTGAGTACAGACCCTTCCATAGACACACCCAGTACAGAACCCCTGAACTAATGACCCACCCACAAAACACAACCCTCAGTACACAAACCATTATTGCACACACATTTGCTGTGTTGCTGATGCTCTGGTCAAAAAGATTCTGCTGTCTGTCCTCCGTAGAGGGGTATACCTTCTTCCCCGTTTTACAGTCGAGACGGCGCACACAGACGGGACAGCAGTGCAGAGTTCATACTCTTCCAGTCCCCTAGAAGGATCGGCCTCAAGCGGAGATCTGCCTAGGTGAAAGATCAGCCGCGAAGGATGCAACCTCTAGGGGGTGCTGAAACAGTATAGAAACTCATGTATGACTTTCACATCAAAGATCAAAAATGCATGCTATTTTTGAAACACCGTGCTCTGCATAGTATGGTAGTGTGCTTCAATGCAGTTAACTATGGACATGACCCTATGCAGACATTCCAAGGATAGACACTCTCAGTACAGAATCGCCTTGTACAGGTCACCCCCCAACTACAGACGCCTCCAATGGAAAAGACCCCCCAGTAACCACCAGTACAAACACCCCTCAGCACAGACACCCCAGTACACCCCCAGAAGTATTGACACTCCTCAGTGAAGACATCCGAGAGCAGACCCCCTTCAGTAAAGACTACAAATTCTGAATCAATCCTCTGCCCACTGCTTTACACCCTTTTTTAGCAAAATTTTCACAACAGGGATTTTTAGTTCACATGTATTTCAATACATGTTTAAGGTGGCCAACTGCGTCAAAATTAAACTTCTCTGGCCAGGCTCTACTCTACTCTGAAAAATGCAAATGCTCTAGTGGATATAGTGCCATTATAGGGCAGATAGGCAAAAGATGAAGAAAAGCTACAGGTGCAGGTCTGGTTACAGACCTGGACAATGCAATACAGACCCACCTTGTAAAGATTCATCCCAATCACACCCCCCCTCCATTAGTACAGATCCCCAGTAACCACTAGTACAGACACCCCAGTACACCTCCTGAAAAAAGACAACCCTCAGTAAAGACATCTTGTGCGGACCCTCCCCAGTAAGGACTCCCGCAGTGCAGTCCCCCTCAGTACAGATCCCCAGTACAGATTCCCCAGTACAGATTCCCCATTGCAGAAAAGCAAAGTGGAGCCCCCTTCAGTTTAAACCTTCCCAGTGCAGATTCACCCTGTACAGTCCACATCAGTACAGACCCCTCCTGAGTACAGACCCTTCCATAGACACACCCAGTACAGAACCCCTGAACTAATGACCACCCACAAAACAAAACGCTTAGTACACAAACCATTATTGCACACACATTTGCTGTGTTGCTGATGCTCTGGTCAAAAAGATTCTGCTGTCTGTCCTCCGTAGAGGGGTATACCTTCTTCCCCGTTTTACAGTCGAGACGGCGCACACAGACGGGACAGCAGTGCAGAGTTCATACTCTTCCAGTCCCCTAGAAGGATCGGCCTCAAGAGGAGATCTGCCTAGGTGAAAGATCAGCCGCGAAGGATGCAACCTCTAGGGGGTGCTGAAACAGTATAGAAACTCATGTATGACTTTCACATCAAAGATCAAAAATGCATGCTATTTTTGAAACACCGTGCTCTGCAAAAGTATGGTAGTGTGCTTCAATGCAGTTAACTATGGACATGCCCCTATGCAGACATTCCAAGGACAGACACTCTCAGTACAGAATCGCCTTGTACAGGTCACCCCCCAACTACAGACACCTCCAATGGAAAAGACCCCCCAGTAACCACCAGTACAAACACCCCTCAGCACAGACACCCCAGTACACCCCCGGAAGTATTGACACTCCTCAGTGATGACATCCGAGAGCAGACCCCCTTCAGTAAAGACTAGAAATTGTGAATCAATCCTCTGCCCACTGCTTTACACCCTTTCTAGCAAACTTTCCACAACAGGGATTTTTAGTTTGATTGCCCAAAAGTTAATCCCTTCCTGCCTAGTGTCATTCATACCCTGTTTCCTCTAAAATAAGACCTACCCCGAAAATAAGACCTAGTACTATTTTTGAGAATTACTAAAGTATCAGACCTACCCTGAAAATAAGACCTACAGTTGTGTCCAAAATTATTCAACCCCCACTGAAATTGAGTGTTTTGGCCAGTTTGACATTGCTTTTGATCATTCAGTCATCTTGCTTACATTTACATTAAAGAGGCACTTGTAGGTCAGACAAATATAACATAACAGTTATAATGAAATAACCACAAATGTCTTTTCTGTGCTCACAGCATTATCAGTTTTATTCAACCCCCAAGTGACATTCAATCTTAGTACTTAGTACAGCATCCTTTTACAGTTATAACAGCTTTTAAACGTGAAGCATAGCTTGACACAAGTGTCTTGCAGCGATCTACGGGTATCTTCGCCCATTCTTCATGGGCAAAGGCCTCCAGTTCAGTCACATTCTTAGGCTTGCGCACTGCAACTGCTTTCTTTAAGTCCCACCAGAGGTTCTCAATCGGATTTAAGTCTGGTGACTGCGATGGCCACTCCAAAATGTTCCAGCCTTTCCTCTGCAACCATGCTCTAGTGGACTTGGAGGTATGCTTGGGATCATTGTCCTGTTGAAAGGTCCAACGTCTCCCAAGCCTCAGGTGTGTGACGGACTGCATCACGTTTCCATCCAATATCTCCTGGTACTGAAGAGAATTCATGGTACCTTGCACACGCTGAAGCTTCCCTGTACCTGCAGAAGCAAAACAGCCCCAAAGCATGATTGACCCTCCACCATGCTTCACAGTAGGCAAGGTGTTCTTTTCATCATAGGCCTTGTTCTTCCTCCTCCAAACATAGCGTTGATCCATGGGCCCAAACAGTTCTAATTTTGTTTCATCAGTCCACAGAACACTATCCCACAACTTTTGTGGTTTGTCCACATGGCTTTTGGCATACTGCAGTCGACTCTTCTTATTCTTTGGAGACAGCAAGGGGGTACGCCTGGGAGTTCTGGCACGGAGGCCTTCATTACGCAGTGTGCGTCTTATTGTCTGGGCTGAAACTTCTGTACCCACATCTGACAAATCTTTTCTCAGTTCCTCAGCAGTCACACGGGGACTTCTCTCCACTCTACGCTTCAGGTAGCGCACAGCAGTCGAAGTCAGCATCTTCTTTCTGCCACGACCAGGTAGCGTTTCAACAGTGCCCTTTGCCTTGAATTTGCGAATGATGCTTCCTAAGGTGTCTCTTGGTATGTTTAACATCTTTGCAATCTTCTTATAGCCATTGCCCTTCCTGTGAAGAGAAATCACCTCTTCTCTTGTCTTCCTGGACCATTCTCTTGCCTTCACCATGTTTGTAACCACACCAGTAAATGTCTAGAAGGAGCTGAGTATCACAGTCATTTTAAAGCTGCCTAATTGGTGCTTATTATGCTTGATTGCTGCTCGGTGACATCCACAGGTGTTTTCAATACCTGATGGAAAGCACCTGTATGAACCTCTGTTCTTCAGAGTGGTAGTCTTTAAGGGGTTGAATAATTGTGGCAATGAAGAAACCACATAAGAACCATTTACTACTGTATTACATAAACAATTGATGTCATTTTAGTTGCATTTGGGTAGTTACAACGTCCTTGTAGGATTTGATTCTGAATACAATTCCAAATGTACACTATAGTCCCTAAACCCCTTTACAGCATTGGGGGTTGAATAATTTTGGACACAACTGTAGTTGTGATCAGGGCTTTTTTTTTCAGCTGGAATGTGGCAGAACGCCTTTCCGCCACCTCTGGCTCTGGCACTGGCCCTGCGCACACCCATATCTACCGTCTCTTATAAACACAAGCGTGGCTCAACTTACAGCACCATCCGCTCCCACAGAACCTCCCTACTTCTGTACTCAGTGTGGGACAGGGAAGGAACAGATATATGCGGGTGCACTATGCAGTGTGTTTAGGAGTGGGGCTTCTCCTCCTGCAGCCTAATGCATGGAAGCCAATGCCTTAGGGGTAATCACCGGCCAGTGGGGAAGTGGCGGAGTGGTGAGTAAGTGTGCTTGGTGCACTGTGTGGGAAGACCCAAAATGGGAGTTACTATAAAGAGAGGCCGGCTGCTGACAGCTGTGTTTTGCAAAGCTAGCTAACCATATGAGGGCAGTGGAGGGGGATGTGCAAAGGTGAGCTACAGTCAGGTGTTGCAGAGGTAAATTGAGTCAGGTGAGTTGCAGACAGGGTGCATAGGTGAGCTGCGGCTGGGGGGGTGCAGAGGTGAGCTGAGTTGCAACCCACCTTTGCACCCCCCAACCACAGCTCAGCTCTGCATCCCACGTCTGCAACTCACCCCTGCACTCTGTCTGTGGCTCATATCTGCACCCTGTCTGAAAGTCACCTGTCAAGTCAAATCTGCAGCACCTGACTGCAGCTCACAACTGTCATCAGCCGGCCCTCTCCATAGTAACCCTCATCCACAACTGCCTGCAGCTCACCTCTGCACCCCCTGTCCACACCTGGACATTTAAAAAATAAGACCTGCCCCAAAAATAAGACCTAGTGTGTTTTTTGGAGCCAAAAAAAATATAAGACAGTGTCTTATTTTCAGGGAAACACGGTAGTGTCAGTGCTTTTTATTAGCAGTGATCACTGGGGATGTCAGTGGCAGTTAGTTCCCCCCAGTGTCAGAATGCCCACCGCAGTCCCACTATAAGTTGCTGATCGCCGTCATTACTAGTACAAATGAAAATTCCAGTATATATACACCGCCATTTGTAGATGCTATAAACCAGTTAATGTACATGTATTTGTAGCAGAATACATTTTGGCTTAAATATATGACGAAATTTGATTTTTTAAAAATTTTTTTAAATTGTGTTTTATAGCAAAAAGTCAAAAATATTTTTTTTTATTTCACAAAATTGTCGGTCTTTATTGTGTAAAAAATTTAAAAACCCGTACAAGCGATCAAATACCACTGAAGGAAAACCCTATTTGTGGAGGGGAAAAGGACATCAATTTCAATTGGGTGCAGTGTTGCATGACCGCGCAATTGTCAGTTAAAGTAACACAGCACCAAAAATGTCCTGGTCAGGAAAGGGGATCCTTAGGTGGGTAAGTGGTATGTGAGTCTGAGTGTGATGGAGCCATGTCCCAGACCTGCACTACTACAGGAATAAAGAGGCTGCAAGGTCATCCTGCAATCATCTGCTTCTTCCCATGTTTATCTATTGCTGCTTCTACAGATCAGGGGGCTGGCTGTGCACACAGGAGATCGATCCTATGAAAGACCTGTACATACACATGACATTCTGTCCCATCACCCGATGATTGCAGACCACAGCTCCGCCTCCAACAAACCGGGAACAATCATACTGGTGTAACGGCGGCAAGATAAATATCCCATGAAAATCTGTATCCCCTGAAGCAACTGCGCATGCGCCGGTTTAAGGCACACCAAGCCTTCGGGGGATACCGAGTTACATGGGATACTCATCTTGCCGCTACACCGGCCTACGGATTCCTCTCTAGATCCACCCTCACTGAATGTCAGTGTTCATCAGCTGCATGGGGGGCGGTCCCAATAACTACTTCACCCCAATTACCTCACCGATCATTCATATATATACTAATATAAAAGATACACTGTACTCACCCCCTGCTCCGCAATCTCCTCCTTTATTCGCTCAGAGATGAAATGATCACCGCCCACATGTTGCTGGCTCCACCTGCTTGCACAGGCTTCGCAATCCATTGGTCCGTTGGTCTGCCACTCAGCATCGCCGAATCGATGTTGATCCCAGGAGAGCCAGCTGCAGACTGAGCAGCAGTATTGGGGTTGCTAAGCAACACTCGTGTCTCCTCCCACTTCCTGCCCTCCCTCAGACTCCTCCCACTTCTGACCCCCAGTCTCCTCCCAAGTCCTTGCCGTAGGCTCCTCCCACTTCCGGCCCCCAGTCTCCTCTACAATAGAGTCTGGCTGCAGAATGGAGCTCCATTTTTAATAGGAAACACATGACTTCCACTCCCCTTTTTTTTTGCTAGTGAACTTTAATGCAACAAACAAGCAGAGGCTGTAGAGTGGAGCTCCAGTCGACAGGAAACATGTGACCTCCACTCCAAATGTTTTAAAGTTCATTAACAAAAACAAATGGAGGTCACATGTTTCCTGTCGAGTGGAGCTCCAGTCTTCAGCCAGCTTTTCCAATGAAAAACCTTTTCTGGGAATAATGTGGCCAATGAGGAGGTGGACAGTTGTGACCCGGAAGTGTTGGCTGTGTGCTCCATGCGGTGACTGAGGCAGTGATGGTGGGAAGATGAATCTGTTACTGAAGAGCAGTAAGGAGTTCTCCTCCAGCGAGTACTGGCAGCAGTTCTTCCAGCGCAGGGGGGAGCGGGCCTTCGAGTGGTATGGCGGAAACTTGGAGCTGTGTGGTGTGCTGCACAAATACATTCAACCGAAACACAAGGTGTGTACATGGACTGCTGGCTGCCTTCCCTTCTCTCACTCCCTCCTGTGAGCTCTGCATTAGGGCTCCAGCACAGAACCCTGTGTTCAGTTTCCTATGGATCTGAATGCAGTAACACTCCAAGGCCTGGCCTCCCTCACATAGTGTTCAAGGCTCCATTCACCCTTGTGCGACTTGGGGAAAAAATAAACTTGACAAAAGTCACATGACAAGTTGCAACCCATGTATTTCAATGGAAGCTGTTCAAATGCATGCAACCAAAGTTGCAGCGACTTTAAAAAGGTTCCTGTGCTACTCATGTGACTTTCATGCGACTGGAGTGATATAGACTGCAATGTAAACTCTCAAAAGTTGCATGAAAGTCGCATCTTAACCATTTGATTTACCTCTTTTCCTGACCGGGCCATTTTTTTGCGATACAGAGCTGTTACTTTAACTGACAATTGCGCGGTTATGCAATGCTGTACCCAAATTAAATTTGCGTCTTTTTTTCTCCACAAACAGAGCTTTCTTTTGATGGTATTTGATTGCCTGTGCGGTTTTTATTTTTTGCGTTTATAAACAAAAAAAGATTGACAATTTTGAAAAAAAAAAAACTACACTTTTGACTTTTTGCTATTAAACATGTCCAGTAAATCAAATTTCTACATCAATTTAGGCAAAAAGGTATTCTGCTCCGCCCCCAGTGTCAGAATGCCCACCGCAGTCCCGCTATAAGTCGCTGATCGCCGTCATTACTAGTACAAATGAAAATTCCAGTATATATACCGCCATTTGTAGATGCTATAAACCAGTTAATTTACATGTATTTGTACCAGAATACATTTTGGCCTAAATATATGATGAAATTTTTTTTTTTTTTTTTTAATTTTTTAGAGCAAAAAGTGAAAAATATTTTTTTTTATTTTCAAAATTGTCTGCATTTTTTTGCTTATAGTGCACAAAAAAAAAACAAAAAAAAACGTACAGGCGATCAAATACCACTGAAAGAAAACCCTATTTGTGGAGGGAAAAAGGACATAAATTTCAATTGGGTGCAGTGTTGCATGACCGCGCAATTGTCAGTTAAAGTAACACAGAGCCAAAAATGTCCTGGTCAGAAAGGGGGGGGGGGGAATCCTTAGGTGAGTAAGTGGTGTGTGAGCCTGAGTGTGATGGAGCCATGTCCCAGACCTGCACTACTACAGGAATAAAGAGGCTGCAAGGTCATCCTGCAATCATCTGCTTCTTCCCATGTTTATCTATTGCTGCTTCTACAGATCAGGGGGCTGGCTGTGCACACAGGAGATCGATCCTATGAAAGACCTGTACATACACATGACATTCTGTCCCATCACCCGATGATTGCAGACCACAGCTCCGCCTACAACCAATTACCTCACCGATCATTCATATATATACTAATATAAAAGATACACTGTACTCGCCCCCTGCTCCGCAATCTCCTCCTTCATTCGCTCAGAGATGAAATGATCACCGCCCACATGTTGCTGGCTCCACCTGCTTGCACAGGCTTCGCAATCCATTGGTCCGTTGGTCTGCCACTCAGCAACGCCGAATCGATGTTGATCCCAGGAGAGCCAGCTGCAGACTGAGCAGTGGTGTTGGGGTTGCTAAGCAACACTCGTGTCTCCTCCCACTTCCTGCCCTCCCTCAGACTCCTCCCACTTCCGGTCCCCAGTCTCCTCCCACGGCCTTTCCTTTGGCTCCTCCCACTTCCGGCCCCCAGTCTCCTCTACAATAGAGTCTGGCTGCAGAATGGAGCTCCATTTTTAATAGGAAACACATGACTTCCACTCCCCATTTTTTTGCTAGTGAACTTTAATGCAACAAACAAGCAGAGGCTGTAGAGTGGAGCTCCAGTCGACAGGAAACATGTGACCTCCACTCCAAATGTTTTAACGTTCATTAACAAAAACAAATGGTGGAATGGAGGTCACATGTTTTCTGTCGAAAGTGGAGCTCCAGTCTTCAGCCAGCTTTTCCAATGAAAAACCTTTTGTGGAAGAATGTGGCCAATGAGGAGCTGGACAGCTGTGACCCGGAAGTGTTGGCTGTGTGCTCCATGCGGTGACTGAGGCAGTGATGGTGGGAAGATGAATCTGTTACCGAAGAGCAGTAAGGAGTTCTCCTCCAGCGAGTACTGGCAGCAGTTCTTCCAGCGCAGGGGGGAGCGGGCCTTCGAGTGGTATGGCGGATACTTGGAGCTGTGTGGTGTGCTGCACAAATACATTCAACCGAAACACAAGGTGTGTACATGGACTGCTGGCTGCCTTCCCTTCTCTCACTCCCTCCTGTGAGCTCTGCATTAGGGCTCCAGCACAGAACCCTGTGTTCAGTTTCCTATGGATCTGAATGCAGTAACACTCCAAGGCCTGGCCTCCTTCACATAGTGTTCAAGGCTCCATTCACCCTTGTGCGACTTGGGGAAAAAATAAACTTGACAAAAGTCACATGACAAGTTGCAACCCATGTATTTCAATGGAAGCTGTTCAAATCCATGCAACCAAAGTTGCAGCGACTTTAAAAAGGTTCCTGTGCTACTCATGTGACTTTCATGTGACTGGAGTGATATAGACTGCAATGTAAACTCTCAAAAGTTACATGAAAGTCGCATCTTAACCATTTGATTTACCCCCCTTCCTGACCGGGCCATTTTTTTGCGATACAGAGCTGTTACTTTAACTGACAATTGCGCGGTCGTGCAATGCTGTACCCAAATTAAATTTGCGTCTTTTTTTCTCCACAAACAGAGCTTTCTTTTGATGGTATTTGATTGCCTGTGCGGTTTTTATTTTTTGCGTTTATAAACAAAAAAAGATTGACAATTTTGAAAAAAAAAAACTACACTTTTGACTTTTTGCTATTAAACATGTCCAGTAAATAATCAAATCTCTACATCAATTTAGGCCAAAAGGTATTCTGCTCCATGTCTTTGCTAAAAAAAAAAATCCCAATACATAAACGAATTGACTTGCGTGAAAGTTATAGCATTTACAAATGGCAGTAGATATGCTTTTTTCTTTTTTTTTAACTAGTAATGGCGATCAGCAACTTATAGCAGGAATGCGGCGGGCATTCAGACACTGGGGGAGAACTGACTTTGTGTCACTGACATCCCCAGTGACACCAATACAGTGATCAGTGCTAATAAAAAAGCACTGATGCTGTACTAATGGCACTGGGCAGGATAGGGTTAACATGTGGGGCGATCAAAGGGTTAACTGTGTGCTGCTTTACTGTGTGTGTGTGCTTTACACTGTAAGCACACTGCTTTGTATGGCTCTGCTATGCAAAGCCATACAAAGCAGTGTGCAGGAGCTGACAGGGAAGAGATCTGTGAACGCCAGGTGCTCACAGGGAATCACGGGCTGGGACCCAGTGATTGACAGCTGAGCCCGTGAATGGCAGAGTGGGTAGGGCGCGCACGCCCCCTACCCAGAACTGCAAAATCATGTATATATATGAGATTTTTCGCACCTGTGCCTCCCTGTAGCAGTATTTCTGCTATACGGTGGTGCGGAAGAGGTTAATGTTATCAATGCAACAGTAAAGCCAAAGTCGCACCCATCCAAAGTTACATCAAAGTCACAATGGAAATCGCACGACTTTGGAGTTACATAAGTGTGAATGAAATCTGTGCCTTTTGCAGGGCTGTGTTTACCAGCACAGTGATGGACAGGTGTTCCGGGCATCCCGTTGTTGGCTGTCCCATAGCAGTTAATTGGGATGCAGCGGTTGCACGG
The DNA here is from genome assembly GCF_062004578.1 of Staurois parvus. Taxonomy (NCBI): domain Eukaryota; kingdom Metazoa; phylum Chordata; class Amphibia; order Anura; family Ranidae; genus Staurois; species Staurois parvus. The sequence goes on from NW_028317862.1 coordinate 319,895, forward strand.
ACACAGCTGCTGCTGCCATTATGACATCTATGTGGATGCTTCTATCCAAACACAACCTAGGGTTCATTTGGGACTCTGCGCCCCCACCAACAGGAATGTCACATTGGGAGCAGCAGCTGTGCCCGTGCATTTATTGCATCCCAGTTAACAGCTATGGGACAGCCGACAGAGAGATGCCCTAAACGCCTGTCCATCCCTGTGCCGGTAACCATGGGCCTGCACGGATTAAAATGCCCAGTGTGAATGAGGCCGATGGACCCATACGCACTGGGTCCATCAGCTGCAGCCACCGGGATTGTGTGTAAAACTGACAAGCGAACTCCTGTCTATTAGGTGGAAGCATTTTGGGCGGCTGCACTACTGCTTAATTGCTTTCATATACCCCTGGTATCGGTGCCGCTGTCATGTATTCCGGACTCTGGACTGGCATAGCGGGTGCCTCCGGGCTAATGGGGAGAGAGGCCCTGCTCCCTGTCCCTGGTTGAGTCATTCACTAGGCAGCTGTACAAGTGCGGAATGATCTCAGCCTTCAGTGATTCTAAGGCTGGGTTCACACTGATGCAGTGCGGAATTCGCAGCGAATTTTGCACTGCATCAGAATCGCACCCCGTTCTTGTGAACCGCTGCAGGTGTGTATGTTAAGTTAATAACACCCCGAAATCGGTCCGCAAAACGCGGTGCGATGTGCAGAATCGGATCACATAGGTGTGAATACCCATGCGATCCGATTCTAGTGCGGAACAAAAAAAAATTGCGGACCATTTGCACTTCGGACCAGGTTTTTCTGCAGGATCTTTCTGCCAGCACCATCTGGTGTACATTTCATTTTGTTAGGCATATGTGCATATACCCTTAAGAAACTTCACTCTTTCAGTCAACATTGACTATGTTTAATCCTTATGCTGCTAGCAATAGATAGGAAAGTATATTGCATTTACCTGTTTTAAACTTTTTTTTTTTTTTATACATTTCTTCAGTTACACCCTAGATTCTGTGCCTAGGCAAATGATGTCCTACATCCCAGGAATCTTTAGGGGGGAGGAGGGGCTTTCTTGGCTAAGCAAACACCCTGTTTGCATGCCTGAGCTAAGAGCAGATGGATTACAGGAAGTAAATGCTACAGGAATCATCTGCCCTTACTCAAGATGGCCACAGCTAAAAATGCTTGGGCTGTTTTTCAAAGTGATTTCTCAGCAAAATAAAAAATTAGACATGGATGGATGGGGGAGTTTGCTTTGAATATTAAAAATGAATTAAATAGTGTTTTTGATTTGTGTTGCTCAGATGCAGTGTAGTTAATTTTTAAGGACTTATGCACATGGATGCACCTGGGAGCCACATTTGTTCGCTTTCAGTCACAACCTGTACAAGTCAATGACAGGCTCTAATTTTTACGTTCTAAAACCAATAAAAAAAACTTATCTCCCTAATCACTATCTTCTCTAGAATGTACACTGAGCTGCACATGCACATTCTCCGTACCCCTAAGTGACATCTGAAGTCCTGCATCCAGAAGAATCAGAGAAGATGATTCCAGTGTCAGGAGGTTAGTATTTGTGGACTTCAGTTCTGCTTTAACCCTCCTCTACTTTATCCAAAGTTTTATCTTTAAATATACTTTCACTAGAGCGCTTTACCGAGCTTTAATAAGTGTTGTAAGAATTAATTATGGGAAAAAGGAAAGATCCTTTCACCACCTACTCTACACTGCATTCATTCAATGATAGAAGGTGGTGACAGGTCCAGGTTTTACATAACTGGTTTGTACATCTTGTTTCTTGCAGGTGCTAGTGGTGGGCTGTGGCAAAGTGAAAGGCTATATGATGCTGGATGCCAGAATCTGACCAATATTGTTTTGAGTGAAGTGGTCATTCGCCAAATGAACGAGCAAAATGCCAAACGAAGACCTCTGATGACATATCAGTTGATGGATGCCACACAGACTACATTTTCTGATTCTCACTTTCAGGCTGTGTTGGATAAGGGGACATTGGATGCCATACTCCCTGATACAGAAGAAAGAACTCTGGAAACTGCTACAAAGTTGCTGGTTGAAATTGGTTGTGTCTTGCAATATGGCGGACGATATGTTTGTGTATCTTTGGCTCAAGGCCACGTCTTGGACAAACTAGTAAATCAGTTCTACCAAGGTGGATGGATGGTTCGAGTTCATCAAGTATCAGAAGCAGCAGCAATGAGTCTGGCAGTCAGTTTCCTTTACTAGTATTTTTATTTGTGATGCGACTGATGCCAGGGTTTCCACAAGTCTTGGAAATTATGGCTAAGGAGGGCGCCAAGCCGCTGCGTTGTTCAAGCCCTGATGAACTAATGGCAGCAGTGAAAGAACAACAGCAATATGCACTAATCCGTAACCGCCTGAACCAAAATCAGAGTTCTCAGGAAGTGTCATTAGACTTGTGTGATGGAGATTCTGGAAGAATTTGTTACACCTTTTATGTGGTAGATAGTCTTACTGTAGGACTATCTCATGCCAATTACTTTGCAATATTTATAAGTAAGCTGGGCTTTCTTTTTTTTTTTCTTCTTCTTATGTCCTAATATTCTTTCTGTAATATTCTGCACTTAATGTAATATGAATAAGTCAAAGTCCGAACACCACTTTAAAGGGGACTATAATTAGCTACTCTTCTAAAGGATTTCCCATTTTAAATTTAAAGGAATTCACATACAATACAAATTCAGATGTTATATGTATGTATATATGTATGTGTCTCTATCTATATATATTCCCTTCTAGATTGTAAGCTCGAAAGAGCAGGGCCCTCGATCCCCTCATGTTTTGCATTGTATTGGTATTGTTCTGTCACATGTTCTGTCCCCCTTTGTAATGTACAGCGCTGAGTGAACTATTGGTGCTTTATAAATACTGTATAATAATATCTTCTTTTTTTTTCCCTTTAATTTTCTATTTTTTCCATTTTTCTTCTTTTCTCTTCTGTCAGCATCTTACTAACACTCAAATCCTGGTAGCAGTGGTGCTTAATTAAAGTAGAACTCTAGGTTTAATTTAATTTTAAATATTTTTTGGGGCCAAGCTGGTCCAAACAAACCATTTCCATTACTAAAACATACACCTGCTGTATAAACTGTATGTTACTTCAGCTGCGTGCAGCATACAGTGTTGTGTTCCAGGCAGTCAGCTAGAGACTTTCTGTCCCATTTCCAGGACAAAAACAAGTTAGCCTGAGCTTTGCTCAACCAGTCATAGAAGGCCTTGTATTAATTCTAAAAATGCAAAGCTTCATGTGAATGGCTGAGCAATGCTCATCCTAGCTGGATATTGTTCCAGGAATAGAGCAGGAAGTCCATTACTGCTGCTAGAACACAGCGCTCTCATTGCCATCTTTAACGCAAGGCAAACTGGCAGCTGCCCCGGGCCCAATCGTTGTGGGGCCCAAAAGCAGCTGCCCCTTGAGCCCTTTGTCTTGAAGGATCCCGGTGGCAGCAGGAGCAGGGGGAAGGCGAGCATCGAGGGCAGCTAGGATTGAGAGCCTATGAGCGGGAAGACTTCCCCTGACACTGAGCAGCAGCGGGTGCAGCATCCCCAACGGCGGTGCCTCCCAGAGCATGGAAACCTCTCGGCTCACAGCTCCGACAACTAGGGGACAAGCTGACCAGGGGCCCAGAGGACAAGGATGGGCTGGAGTGCAGATAGCCAGAGGCCACAGAGCAGGGGAACGAGCAGATCACCCAGAATCAGAATGGCCGCAGCCTGCTGCTGTCAGGTACAGAGCATCACACATACCTACTGGCAGACGGACTGGGACAGGGAGGCACGGGAGGAACTGAAGACAGGGCTAGGGTCTCTCTCTCTCACACCTCTCACCCCACCCCCTTTCTCCCTCTCACCTCTCTCTCATACCCCTCTACCCCCATTCTCCCCCCTTCCCAACTCCCCTTTCTCCCACCACCTCTCTCCTCCCCCCCCCCCCTCCTCATTGAATTTTGCTCTCCACCTGCCCTGGGCCATACAATAAGTAGCAGCTAGACTCAAAATAAGTTTACTACACCAGATCAGGCAGTGATTGTGATTGGTTGCCAGAGGTTACAGCATATCCTTACTGATTAGTTGCTAGAGGATACAGCACATAATTTCTGCTTGCTGATTGGTTGCTAGAGGTTACTGCACATCATTACCGCTCACCCATTGGTTGCTGGGGGGGTAGCTTGTGATCAGTGGCAATGGTGGTGGTGGGTGCAAACGGGATGAGTGACAACTTCAGACTCCACTTAGAGCAGAACTAAAGTCTATATTTAAAATGCAAGCAGTAGACCTTTTACCGCAGATGATACACACAATGGGGGTTAATTAATAAAGCTGCAAAATCTGGTGCAACTCTGCATAGAAACCAATCAGCTTCCAGGTTTTATTGCCAAAGTTTCATTGAACAAGCTGTTATAAGATGCTTGGCTGCCATGCACAGCTGTACCAGATTCTGAGGGCTCTAGTTTTAGTAAATCTACCCCACTGTCTCTGCTGCAACAAAATAAAAATGTAGACCAAGGATTTCCTGGTCACCATTATGCATTAAAGGTTTAATTTCACTTAAAATAGTTTGTTGGGCCAAGCTGGCCCAAACGCACTATTTCCATTACCGATGCATGCGCCTGCTGGCAGTGCTGTATTAACTGTATGCAGCATTAACTGCATACAGTATACAGCACTCAGGGCCATCTTTAACCGTTAGCCGCCCGGCCAATGGCCGTTTGGCGGCTTGAAAAGCGCTGCAGCTTTCCGGGTGCACGCCATTTGGCGTGCTCCCGCACATGCGCGGTTTGCGCGGTTGCAGAGCGACGCAGCAGTGCAATCTGTCACCGCCCGTGCACCTCGGACACGGCCGATGACAGATCCGAGTACCGGCTCCCGTTGCTGGTACCATGTGACCTGCTGTGACCAATCACAGCAGGTCACATGACAGTTGTATACAATGGATGGCTTCATTCATGATGCCATCCATTGTATACTAGTGCCCAGCTGTGAATGGTCACAGCTAATCACATGCACATGTCATGTGATTAGCTGTGACCAAATCACAGCTAAGCACAAAAAAAAAAAAAAAGCTGAATGAATCGATTTCATTCAGGTAAATGCTTGCTTATAGCAAAGTAATTCTTTGCTATAAGCAAATTGTGTAAAAAAAAAAAAAAATACTGATCACTTCCCCAAAGTAGTACAGTGTTACTATGGTAACATTGTACTATTTTGGTCATAGTAAAATATGAAAAAAAATCTTAAAAAAAATAAAAAAAAATGTAATAAAAAAGTAAATATAATAAAAAAAAATTAAAAAAAAAAAATATTTTTTTTTTTCATACTGTCACCAGTCAGTGTCGCTGTTCACCGCCATGCCAGTTATATGATGACGCTGTACTGCACTGGTGACAGTATGTAAAAAAAAAAATAGTGAAAATAATTTTTTTAATTTTTTCATTTTCCGAAAAATTATGACAAAAAAATACAACTTCAAAAAACTCGCCATGCCTCTTATGAAGTACGTCGGACTGTCTACTCTGCAAAAAGGGGTCATTTGGGGGATATCTGTACTGTTCTGACATTCTTGGACCTCAAGATATTAGATTGGCTGTCAGTACTTCAGGATTGATCAATATTCAGATCTATACCATAGTTTGTAAACTCTATAACTTTCCTACAAACTAAAAAATACATCCTAATTTGGGTTATTTTCACCAAAGACATGTAGCAGAATACATCTCGGCCTAAATTTATGAAGAACAATTATTTATTTGTAAACTTTTATAACAGAAACAAACAAAAATGTGTTTTTTTTTCAAAATTTTTGGTCTTTTTTTGTTAATTTAGCAAAAAATAAAAACCCCAGCGGTGATTAAATACCACCAAAAGAAAGCTCTAGTTGTGTGAAGAAAATGATAAAATTTTAGTTTGGGTACAATGTTGTATGACCGCGCAATTGTCATTCAAAGTGTGAGAGCGCTGAAACCTGAAAACTGGCCTGGGCAGGAAGGTGTAAAATTGCACGGTATTGAAATGGTTAATAATGATTCCCGGAACAACTGGTCAAGAAAATATATCCCTCTCTACCTCCACTAATGAAAGCCCTTCAGTTTCACTAATTCTGGATACCCAGGATTACCCCAAATGGGGGAAATGTCTAGAAACCCACTGATGCTTAGAGTAGTCTTAAAGCATCCCATACTGGAGAGCCAACTCCAAGTGGGAGAGTGCCGGAAGAACTGGGTTGGTTAATACAATCAGCCTAGCCACTGAGTCTGAGTGATTTAAGAGCCCTTATCCAGTTAGTTGCTGAAGCTGTGCCACTAGGTAATACATTCTAGGATGTGGGACGGGTAGCCATATTGTAAGGCCGACAGACTGATTCTGGCCTGTTGTTTCTTCCATATTAGATCTAAAAATTGGGAGTCTATTCAGGGGAACCACAACTTTGCTATCCATATAGGGGAGTTGTGAAAAACATATAGGCGCTGCGGTGACCAAATCATTTTGATCAGGTTTACCTGCCCTACCACTGATAGGGGAAGCTTACGCCAGGCCTTACATTTCGTTTTGTGCTTATCTAGTAGCGGAGCCAGATTTAGTTGTAGGTACTGATTAGGATCAGGGGAGACATATTTAAAGGACGTAGTGACCGGTATCTGTGAGGTACAAGCTGGTAGGGGCAAATTTAGTGTCTCCAGGGGCATAAGGGCAGATTTATTCCAATTAATGATGAAACCGGAGTATTTCCCAAATCAAGTGATAAGATCCATGAGTGCCTTCAACGAGTTGGCTGTGTCACCTAAATGTAATAGGGTGGTATAGGCATAGAGGGATATCTTTTCCTCTGTGTTTCCTCTGTGGACAGAGTTGCAGATCATAATGGCCAGAGGCTCTATTGCCAAGGCAAGAGCAGGGGGGAGAGGGGTCACCCACCCCTGCCAAGTGCCCCTTGGAAAGTTTGTTATTTATGTGAAGTCTGTCTAGTTAATACAATTGATGCCCAAGCCAGACCTAGAGAGTACTTCCCAAAGATAGGGCCATTCTACACTGTCAAACGCGAGAATGGACCTCCTTCCCCCAGGCTGATCCTCATGAATCCGTGTACCAATGACCTTAGCCTGGTCACCAAGACTCGAGCTAAGAGTTTAATGTTTCTATTCAATAAAGAAATGGGGCAGTACGAGTATGACAAAAGCTTCTTTCCAAGGTTTCGGGAGTAAAATAATTATAGCTTCCTGCATAGAATTCGGCAGTTCTTTTTTTGTAATTTTCATTTTTTTTTTAATTCTATAACTTTGATTGAACTAATATCTTATAATCTTGTTATTAAAGTTGTCACTTAGGCAGTTCCTGTTAAAGGGAGACAACGCCCTGTCCCCCCCTGAATGGTTTTCCTGCATTTTCACTCTGGCACATTTGCTTTCAGTAAGCTTTGTAAAAACTTACTGAAGCACATGGTGCACAAATGCTTGTACTGGGCAGTGACATACCCACACAATCATAGTACTTTAGCAAACTAAAGCAGCTGTAATCCCTAACTGGATGACATAGTAACCAGGCAACTTTTTTAATTTTTAGGAAGTATTTGTGGGCTAGAAAACACACAGGTCAAACTTGGATTTAACTTCTATGTGAGGTGAACATATTTTCTTTACTGTAGCTCTTATTACATCCAGGGTGATCTTTGTCAGTCACATTCTTGAAACTTGCAGTTTAAGAAGTTACTGCTAATAAGACCCACTATTGCAAAAACCAGGTGTATAGGAAAAATATAGTGGCAAGGTCACCCACCCCCAAAACACTAATAAAATCATACAAGGATGAAAATAAGTTACATTGGGAAGTTGAATATCTATTTTATATTTTTTTGTTACTGCAGTTACTTTTGGATTCCTGTTTTCCAGTTCCCCAGGGAAGAGAAACAGAGTGGCTGTTTGGTTCTGAACCTGGATGGAGACAATTGGCTAGAAGCGTTGGGTTCAGTCGTCTGATAATCGTGGCCTTGCATAGGGATCAGCACTTTGAAAGCATGGATTGTATTCAGTCAGAGCTGTCTGCTAAAGTTCTAGAACTAGCTCTGTCAGGATTGGCAGATAACCAGCAGGTAAAATTGTGTGCTGCCACCACTGTAGCCCACTGAGTTTGGAATCTTAAGGCTAATTATCTCTAAAACATAAATGCTGGTCTCTAGGTTATTTAGAAATACCTGTCCTTGCTTTCTCAAAGAAATACTGAATTACTGTGGCGATAATATTATGTTTAAGGTGGCACACTGAGTCAAAGTAATTCTTCTCTGTCCAGTCTTTACTCTACTCTGAAAAATGCAAATGCTCTAGTGGATATAGTGCCATTATAGGGCAGATAGGCAAAAGATGTAGAAGAGCTACAGGTGCAGGTCTGGTTACAGACCTGGACAATGCAATACAGACCCACCTTGTAAAGATTCATCCCAATCACACCCCCCCCTCCATTAGTACAGATCCCCAGTAACCACTAGTACAGACACCCCAGTACACCTCCTGAAAAAAGACAACCCTCAGTAAAGACATCTTGTGCGGACCCTCCCCAGTAAGGACTCCCGCAGTGCAGTCCCCCTCAGTACAGATCCCCAGTACAGATTCCCCATTGCAGAAAAACCAAGTGGAGTCCCCCTCAGTTTAAACCTTCCCAATGCAGATTCACCCTGTACAGTCCACATAAGTACAGACCCCTCCTGAGTACAGACCCTTCCATAGACACACCCAGTAAAGAACCCCTGAACTAATGACCCACCCACAAAACAAAACGCTTAGTACACAAACCATTATTGCACACACATTTGCTGTGTTGCGGATGCTCAGGTCAAAAAGGTTCTGCTGTCTGTCCTCCGTAGAGGGGTATACCTTCTTCCTCGTTTTACAGTCGAGACGGCGCACACAGACGGGACAGCAGTGCAGAGTTCATACTCTTCCAGTCCCCTAGAAGGATCGGCCTCAAGGGGAGATCTGCCTAGGTGAAAGATCAGCCGCGAAGGATGCAACCTCTAGGGGGTGCTGAAACAGTATAGAAACTCATGTATGACTTTCACATCAAAGATCAAAAATGCATGCTATTTTTGAAACACCATGCTCTGCAAAGTATGGTAGTGTGCTTCAATGCAGTTAACTATGGACATGACCCTATGCAGACATTCCAAGGATAGACACTCTCAGTACAGAATCGCCTTGTACAGGTCACCCCCCAACTACAGACGCCTCCAATGGAAAAGACCCCCCAGTAACCACCAGTACAAACACCCCTCAGCACAGACACCCCAGTACACCCCCAGAAGTAATGACACTCCTCAGTGTAGACATCCGAGAGCAGACCCCCTTCAGTAAAGACTACAAATTCTGAATCAATCCTCTGCCCACTGCTTTACACCCTTTTTTAGCAAAATTTCCACAACAGGGATTTTTAGTTCACATGTATTTCAATACATGTTTAAGGTGGCCAACTGCGTCAAAATTATCCTTCTCTGGCCAGGCTCTACTCTACTCTGAAAAATGCAAATGCTCTAAATGTCAAAAATGCATCAAAAATGCATGCTATTTTTGAAACACCGTGCTCTGCAAAGTATGATAGTGTGCTTCAATGCAGTTAACTATGGACATGACCCTATGCAGACATTCCAAGGAAAGAAGTGTCAGTTTAAACCTTCCCAGTGCAGATTCACCCTGTACAGTCCACATCACTACAGACCCCTCCTGAGTACAGACCCTTCCATAGACACACCCAGTACAGAACCCCTGCACTAATGACCCACCCAGAAAACACAACCCTCAGTACACAAACCATTATTGCACACACATTTGCTGTGTTGCTGATGCTCTAGTCAAAAAGATTCTGCTGTCTGTCCTCCGTAGAGGGGTATACCTTCTTCCCCGTTTTACAGTCGAGACGGCGCACACAGACGGGACAGCAGTGCAGAGTTCATACTCTTCCAGTCCCCTAGAAGGATCGGCCTCAAGCGGAGATCTGCCTAGGTGAAAGATCAGCCGCGAAGGATGCAACCTCTAGGGGGTGCTGAAACAGTATAGAAACTCATGTATGACTTTCACATCAAAGATCAAAAATGCATGCTATTTTTGAAAAACCGTGCTCTGCAAAGTATGGTACTGTGCTTCAATGCAGTTAACTATGGACATGCCCCTATGCAGACATTCCAAGGATAGACACTCTCAGTACAGAATCGCCTTGTACAGGTCACCCCCCAACTACAGACGCCTCCAATGGAAAAGACCCCCCAGTACACCCCCAGAAGTTTTGACACTCCTCAGTGAAGACATCCGAGAGCAGGCCCCCTTCAGTAAAGACTACAAATTCTGAATCAATCCTCTGCCCACTGCTTTACACTCTTTTTTAGCAAAATTTCCACAACAGGGATTTTTAGTTCACATGTATTTCAATACATGTTTAAGGTGGCCAACTGCGTCAAAATATTCCTTCTCTGGCCAGGATCTACTCTACTATGAAAAATGCAAATGCTCTAGTGGATATAGTGCCATTTTAGGGCAGATAGGCAAAAGATGAAGAAAAGCTACAGGTGCAGGTCTGGTTACAGACCTGGACAATGCAATACAGACGCACCTTGTAAAGATTCATCCCAATCACACCCCCCCTCCATTAGTACAGATCCCCAGTAACCACTAGTACAGACACCCCAGTACACCTCCTGAAAAAAGACAACCCTCAGTAAAGACATCTTGTGCGGACCCTCCCCAGTAAGGACTCCCGCAGTGCAGTCCCCCTCAGTACAGATCCCCAGTACAGATTCCCCATTGCAGAAAAACCAAGTGGAGTCCCCCTCAGTTTAAACCTTCCCAATGCAGATTCACCCTGTACAGTCCACATAAGTACAGACCCCTCCTGAGTACAGACCCTTCCATAGACACACCCAGTACAGAACCCCTGAACTAATGACCCACCCACAAAACAAAACGCTTAGTACACAAACCATTATTGCACACACATTTGCTGTGTTGCTGATGCTCTGGTCAAAAAGGTTCTGCTGTCTGTCCTCCGTAGAGGGGTATACCTTCTTCCCCTTTTTACAGTCGAGACAGCGCACACAGACGGGACAGCAGTGCAGAGTTCATACTCTTCCAGTCCCCTAGAAGGATCGGCCTCAAGCGGAGATCTGCCTAGGTGAAAGATCAGCCGCGAAGGATGCAACCTCTAGGGGGTGCTGAAACAGTATAGAAATTCATGTATGACTTTCACATCAAAGATCAAAAATGCATGCTATTTTTGAAACACCGTGCTCTGCAAAGTATGGTAGTGTGCTTCAATGCAGTTAACTATGGACATGACCCTATGCAGACATTCCAAGGATAGACACTCTCAGAACAGAATCGCCTTGTACAGGTCACCCCCCAACTACAGACGCCTCCAATGGAAAAGACCCCCCAGTAACCACCAGTACAAACACCCCTCAGCACAGACACTCCAGTGCACCCCCAGAAGTTTTGACACTCCTCAGTGAAGACATCCGAGAGCAGACCCCCTTCAGTAAAGACTACAAATTCTGAATCAATCCTCTGCCCACTGCTTTACACCCTTTTTTAGCAAAATTTCCACAACAGGGATTTTTAGTTCACATGTATTTCAATACATGTTTAAGGTGGCCAACTGCGTCAAAATTATCCTTCTCTGGCCAGGCTCTACTCTACTCTGAAAAAATGCAAATGCTCTAGTGGATATAGTGCCATTATAGGGCAGATAGGCAAAAGATGAAGAAAAGCTACAGGTGCAGGTCTGGTTACAGACCTGGACAATGCAATACAGACCCACCTTGTAAAGATTCATCCCGATCACACCCCCCCTCCATTAGTACAGATCCCCAGTAACCACCAGTACAGACATCCCAGTACACCTCCCGAAATATAGACAACCCGCAGTAAAGACATCTTGGTGCGGACCCTTCCCAGTAAGGACTCCCTCAGTGCAGTCACCCTCAGTACAGATCCCCATAACTGATTCCCCATTGCAGAAAAGCAAAGTGGAGCCCCCTTCAGTTTAAACCTTCCCAGTGCAGATTCACCCTGTACAGTCCACATCACTACAGACCCCTCTTGAGTACAGACCCTTCCATAGACACACCCAGTACAGAACCCCTGAACTAATGACCCACCCACAAAACAAAACGCTTAGTACACAAACCATTATTGCACACACATTTGCTGTGTTGCTGATGCTCTGGTCAAAAAGGTTCTGCTGTCTGTCCTCCGTAGAGGGGTATACCTTCTTCCCCGTTTTACAGTCGAGACAGCGCACACAGACGGGACAGCAGTGCAGAGTTCATACTCTTCCAGTCCCCTAGAAGGATCGGCCTCAAGCGGAGATCTGCCTAGGTGAAAGATCAGCCGCGAAGGATGCAACCTCTAGGGGGTGCTGAAACAGTATAGAAACTCATGTATGACTTTCACATCAAAGATCAAAAATGCATGCTATTTTTGAAACACCGTGCTCTGCAAAGTATGGTAGTGTGCTTCAATGCAGTTAACTATGGACATGCCCCTATGCAGACATTCCAAGGATAGACACTCTCAGTACAGAATCGCCTTGTACAGGTCACCCCCCAACTACAGACACCTCCAATGGAAAAGACCCCCCAGTAACCACCAGTACAAACACCCCTCAGCACAGACACCCCAGTACACCCCCAGAAGTATTGACACTCCTCAGTGAAGACATCCGAGAGCAGACCCCCTTCAGTAAAGACTACAAATTCTGAATCAATCCTCTGCCCACTGCTTTACACCCTTTTTTAGCAAAATTTTCACAACAGGGATTTTTAGTTCACATGTATTTCAATACATGTTTAAGGTGGCCAACTGCGTCAAAATTAAACTTCTCTGGCCAGGCTCTACTCTACTCTGAAAAATGCAAATGCTCTAGTGGATATAGTGCCATTATAGGGCAGATAGGCAAAAGATGAAGAAAAGCTACAGGTGCAGGTCTGGTTACAGACCTGGACAATGCAATACAGACCCACCTTGTAAAGATTCATCCCAATCACACCCCCCCTCCATTAGTACAGATCCCCAGTAACCACTAGTACAGACACCCCAGTACACCTCCTGAAAAAAGACAACCCTCAGTAAAGACATCTTGTGCGGACCCTCCCCAGTAAGGACTCCCGCAGTGCAGTCCCCCTCAGTACAGATCCCCAGTACAGATTCCCCATTGCAGAAAAACCAAGTGGAGTCCCCCTCAGTTTAAACCTTCCCAATGCAGATTCACCCTGTACAGTCCACATCAGTACAGACCCCTCCTGAGTACAGACCCTTCCATAGACACACCCAGTACAGAACCCCTGAACTAATGACCCACCCACAAAACACAACCCTCAGTACACAAACCATTATTGCACACACATTTGCTGTGTTGCTGATGCTCTGGTCAAAAAGATTCTGCTGTCTGTCCTCCGTAGAGGGGTATACCTTCTTCCCCGTTTTACAGTCGAGACGGCGCACACAGACGGGACAGCAGTGCAGAGTTCATACTCTTCCAGTCCCCTAGAAGGATCGGCCTCAAGCGGAGATCTGCCTAGGTGAAAGATCAGCCGCGAAGGATGCAACCTCTAGGGGGTGCTGAAACAGTATAGAAACTCATGTATGACTTTCACATCAAAGATCAAAAATGCATGCTATTTTTGAAAAACCGTGCTCTGCAAAGTATGGTAGTGTGCTTCAATGCAGTTAACTATGGACATGACCCTATGCAGACATTCCAAGGATAGACACTCTCAGTACAGAATCGCCTTGTACAGGTCACCCCTCAACTACAGACGCCTCCAATGGAAAAGACCCCCCAGTAACCACCAGTACAAACACCCCTCAGCACAGACACCCCAGTACACTCCCAGAAGTTTTGACACTCCTCAGTGAAGACATCCGAGAGCAGGCCCCCTTCAGTAAAGACTACAAATTCTGAATCAATCCTCTGCCCACTGCTTTACACTCTTTTTTAGCAAAATTTCCACAACAGGGATTTTTAGTTCACATGTATATCAATACATGTTTAAGGTGGCCAACTGCGTAAAAATAATCCTTCTCTGGCCAGGATCTACTCTACTCTGAAAAATGCAAATGCTCTAGTGGATATAGTGCCATTATAGGGCAGATAGGCAAAAGATGAAGAAAAGCTACAGGTACAGGTCAGGTTACAGACCTGGACAATGCAATACAGACCCACCTTGTAAAGATTCATCCCAATCACACCCCCCACTCCATTAGTACAGATCCCCAGTAACCACTAGTACAGACACCCCAGTACACCTCCTGAAAAAAGACAACCCTCAGTAAAGACATCTTGTGCGGACCCTCCCCAGTAAGGACTCCCGCAGTGCAGTCCCCCTCAGTACAGATCCCCAGTACAGATTCCCCATTGCAGAAAAACCAAGTGGAGTCCCCCTCAGTTTAAACCTTCCCAATGCAGATTCACCCTGTACAGTCCACATAAGTACAGACCCCTCCTGAGTACAGACCCTTCCATAGACACACCCAGTAAAGAACCCCTGAACTAATGACCCACCCACAAAACAAAACGCTTAGTACACAAACCATTATTGCACACACATTTGCTGTGTTGCGGATGCTCAGGTCAAAAAGGTTCTGCTGTCTGTCCTCCGTAGAGGGGTATACCTTCTTCCCCGTTTTACAGTCGAGACGGCGCACACAGACGGGACAGCAGTGCAGAGTTCATACTCTTCCAGTCCCCTAGAAGGATCGGCCTCAAGCAGAGATCTGCCTAGGTGAAAGATCAGCCGCGAAGGATGCAACCTCTAGGGGGTGCTGAAATAGTATAGAAACTCATGTATGACTTTCACATCAAAGATCAAAAATGCATGCTATTTTTGAAACACCGTGCTCTGCAAAGTATGGTAGTGTGCTTCAATGCAGTTAACTATGGACATGACCCTATGCAGACATTCCAAGGATAGACACTCTCAGTACAGAATCGCCTTGTACAGGTCACCCCCCAACTACAGACGCCTCCAATGGAAAAGACCCCCCAGTAACCACCAGTACAAACACCCCTCAGCACAGACACCCCAGTACACCCCCAGAAGTAATGACACTCCTCAGTGTAGACATCCGAGAGCAGACCCCCTTCAGTAAAGACTACAAATTATGAATCAATCCTCTGCCCACTGCTTTACACCCTTTTTTAGCAAAATTTCCACAACAGGGATTTTTAGTTCACATGTATTTCAATACATGTTTAAGGTGGCCAACTGCGTCAAAATTAAACTTCTCTGGCCAGGCTCTACTCTACTCTGAAAAATGCAAATGCTCTAGTGGATATAGGGCCATTATAGGGCAGATAGGCAAAAGATGAAGAAAATCTACAGGTGCAGGTCTGGTTACAGACCTGGACAATGCAATACAGACCCACCTTGTAAAGATTCATCCCCATCACACCCCCCCTCCATTAGTACAGATCCCCAGTAACCACCAGTACAGACACCCCAGTACACCTCCCGAAATATAGACAACCCGCAGTAAAGACATCTTGGTGCGGACCCTTCCCAGTAAGGACTCCCTCAGTGCAGTCACCCTCAGTACAGATCCCCATAACAGATTCCCCATTGCAGAAAAGCAAAGTGGAGCCCCCTTCAGTTTAAACCTTCCCAGTGCAGATTCACCCAGTACAGTCCACAGCAGTACAGACCCCTCCTGAGTACAGACCCTTCCATAAACACACCCAGTACAGAACCCCTGCACTAATGACCCACCCAGAAAACACAACCCTCAGTACACAAACCATTATTGCACACACATTTGCTGTGTTGCTGATGCTCTGGTCAAAAAGGTTCTGCTGTCTGTCCTCCGTAGAGGGGTATACCTTCTTCCCCGTTTTACAGTCGAGACGGCGCACACAGACGGGACAGCAGTGCAGAGTTCATACTCTTCCAGTCCCCTAGAAGGATCGGCCTCAAGCGGAGATCTGCCTAGGTGAAAGATCAGCCGCGAAGGATGCAACCTCTAGGGGGTGCTGAAACAGTATAGAAATTCATGTATGACTTTCACATCAAAGATCAAAAATGCATGCTATTTTTGAAACACCGTGCTCTGCAAAGTATGGTAGTGTGCTTCAATGCAGTTAACTATGGACATGACCCTATGCAGACATTCCAAGGATAGACACTCTCAGTACAGAATCGCCTTGTACAGGTCACCCCCCAACTACAGACGCCTCCAATGGAAAAGACCCCCAGTAACCACCAGTACACTCACCCCTCAGCACAGACACCCTAGTACACTCCCAGAAGTTTTGACACTCCTCAGTGATGACATCCGAGAGCAGACCCCCTTCAGTAAAGACTACAAATTCTGAATCAATCCTCTGCCCACTGCTTTACACCCTTTTTTAGCAAAATTTCCACAACAGGGATTTTTAGTTCACATGTATTTCAATACATGTTTAAGGTGGCCAACTGCGTCAAAATAATCCTTCTCTGGCCAGGATCTACTCTACTCTGAAAAATGCAAATGCTCTAGTGGATATAGTGCCATTTTAGGGCAGATAGGCAAAAGATGAAGAAAAGCTACAGGTACAGGTCTGGTTACAGACCTGGACAATGCAATACAGACCCACCTTGTAAAGATTCATCCCAATCACACCCCCCCCCTCCATTAGTACAGATCCCCAGTAACCACTAGTACAGACACCCCAGTACACCTCCTGAAAAAAGACAACCCTCAGTAAAGACATCTTGTGCGGACCCTCCCCAGTAAGGACTCCCGCAGTGCAGTCCCCCTTAGTACAGATCCCCATAACAGATTCCCCATTGCAGAAAAACCAAGTGGAGTCCCCCTCAGTTTAAACCTTCCCAATGCAGATTCACCCTGTACAGTCCACATAAGTACAGACCCCTCCTGAGTACAGACCCTTCCATAGACACACCCAGTAAAGAACCCCTGAACTAATGACCCACCCACAAAACAAAACGCTTAGTACACAAACCATTATTGCACACACATTTGCTGTGTTGCGGATGCTCAGGTCAAAAAGGTTCTGCTGTCTGTCCTCCGTAGAGGGGTATACCTTCTTCCCCGTTTTACAGTCGAGACGGCGCACACAGACGGGACAGCAGTGCAGAGTTCATACTCTTCCAGTCCCCTAGAAGGATCGGCCTCAAGCGGAGATCTGCCTAGGTGAAAGATCAGCCGCGAAGGATGCAACCTCTAGGGGGTGCTGAAATAGTATAGAAACTCATGTATGACTTTCACATCAAAGATCAAAAATGCATGCTATTTTTGAAACACCGTGCTCTGCAAAGTATGGTAGTGTGCTTCAATGCAGTTAACTATGGACATGACCCTATGCAGACATTCCAAGGATAGACACTCTCAGTACAGAATCGCCTTGTACAGGTCACCCCCCAACTACAGACGCCTCCAATGGAAAAGACCCCCCAGTAACCACCAGTACAAACACCCCTCAGCACAGACACCCCAGTACACCCCCAGAAGTAATGACACTCCTCAGTGTAGACATCCGAGAGCAGACCCCCTTCAGTAAAGACTACAAATTCTGAATCAATCCTCTGGCCACTGCTTTACACCCTTTTTTAGCAAAATTTCCACAACAGGGATTTTTAGTTCACATGTATTTCAATACATGTTTAAGGTGGCCAACTGCGTCAAAATTAAACTTCTCTGGCCAAGCTCTACTCTACTCTGAAAAATGCAAATGCTCTAGTGGATATAGTGCCATTATAGGGCAGATAGGCAAAAGATGAAGAAAAGCTACAGGTGCAGGTCTGGTTACAGACCTGGACAATGCAATACAGACCCACCTTGTAAAGATTCATCCCGATCACACCCCCCCTCCATTAGTACAGATCCCCAGTAACCACCAGTACAGACACCCCAGTACACCTCCCGAAATATAGACAACCCGCAGTAAAGACATCTTGGTGCGGACCCTTCCCAGTAAGGACTCCCTCAGTGCAGTCACCCTCAGTACAGATCCCCATAACAGATTCCCCATTGCAGAATAGCAAAGTGGAGCCCCCTTCAGTTTAAACTTTCCCAGTGCAGATTCACCCTGTACAGTCCACATCAGTACAGACCCCTCCTGAGTACAGACCCTTCCATAGACACACCCAGTACAGAACCCCTGAACTAATGACCCACCCACAAAACACAACCCTCAGTACACAAACCATTATTGCACACACATTTGCTGTGTTGCTGATGCTCTGGTCAAAAAGATTCTGCTGTCTGTCCTCCGTAGAGGGGTATACCTTCTTCCCCGTTTTACAGTCGAGACGGCGCACACAGACGGGACAGCAGTGCAGAGTTCATACTCTTCCAGTCCCCTAGAAGGATCGGCCTCAAGCGGAGATCTGCCTAGGTGAAAGATCAGCCGCGAAGGATGCAACCTCTAGGGGGTGCTGAAACAGTATAGAAACTCATGTATGACTTTCACATCAAAGATCAAAAATGCATGCTATTTTTGAAACACCGTGCTCTGCATAGTATGGTAGTGTGCTTCAATGCAGTTAACTATGGACATGACCCTATGCAGACATTCCAAGGATAGACACTCTCAGTACAGAATCGCCTTGTACAGGTCACCCCCCAACTACAGACGCCTCCAATGGAAAAGACCCCCCAGTACACCCCCAGAAGTTTTGACACTCCTCAGTGAAGACATCCGAGAGCAGGCCCCCTTCAGTAAAGACTACAAATTCTGAATCAATCCTCTGCCCACTGCTTTACACTCTTTTTTAGCAAAATTTCCACAACAGGGATTTTTAGTTCACATGTATTTCAATACATGTTTAAGGTGGCCAACTGCGTCAAAATAATCCTTCTCTGGCCAGGATCTACTCTACTCTGAAAAATGCAAATGCTGTAGTGGATATAGTGCCATTTTAGGGCACATAGGCAAAAGATGAAGAAAAGCTACAGGTGCAGGTCTGGTTACAGACCTGGACAATGCAATACAGACCCACCTTGTAAAAATTCATCCCAAACACCCCCCCCCTCCATTAGTACAGATCCCCAGTAACCACCAGTACAGACATCCCAGTACACCTCCCGAAATATAGACAACCCGCAGTTAAGACATCTTGGTGCAGACCCTTCCCAGTAAGGACTCCCGCAGTGCAGTCCCCCTCAGTACAGATTCCCCATTGCAGAAAAACCAAGTGGAGTCCCCCTCAGTTTAAACCTTCCCAATGCAGATTCACCCTGTACAGTCCACATAAGTACAGACCCCTCCTGAGTACAGACCCTTCCATAGACACACCCAGTACAGAACCCCTGAACTAATGACCCACCCACAAAACAAAACGCTTAGTACACAAACCATTATTGCACACACATTTGC
The DNA here is from genome assembly GCF_062004578.1 of Staurois parvus. Lineage (NCBI taxonomy): Eukaryota > Metazoa > Chordata > Amphibia > Anura > Ranidae > Staurois > Staurois parvus. Next base: position 339,261 of record NW_028317862.1, read on the forward strand.
TGTGTTGCTGATGCTCTGGTCAAAAAGGTTCTGCTGTCTGTCCTCCGTAGAGGGGTATACCTTCTTCCCCGTTTTACAGTCGAGACAGCGCACACAGACGGGACAGCAGTGCAGAGTTCATACTCTTCCAGTCCCCTAGAAGGATCGGCCTCAAGCGGAGATCTGCCTAGGTGAAAGATCAGCCGCGAAGGATGCAACCTCTAGGGGGTGCTGAAACAGTATAGAAACTCATGTATGACTTTCACATCAAAGATCAAAAATGCATGCTATTTTTGAAACACCGTGCTCTGCAAAGTATGGTAGTGTGCTTCAATGCAGTTAACTATGGACATGACCCTATGCAGACATTCCAAGGATAGACACTCTCAGTACAGAATCGCCTTGTACAGGTCACCCCCCAACTACAGACGCCTCCAATGGAAAAGACCCCCCAGTAACCACCAGTACAAACACCCCTCAGCACAGACACCCCAGTACACCCCCAGAAGTATTGACACTCCTCAGTGAAGACATCCGAGAGCAGACCCCCTTCAGTAAAGACTACAAATTCTGAATCAATCCTCTGCCCACTGCTTTACACCCTTTTTTAGCAAAATTTTCACAACAGGGATTTTTAGTTCACATGTATTTCAATACATGTTTAAGGTGGCCAACTGCGTCAAAATTAAACTTCTCTGGCCAGGCTCTACTCTACTCTGAAAAATGCAAATGCTCTAGTGGATATAGTGCCATTATAGGGCAGATAGGCAAAAGATGAAGAAAAGCTACAGGTGCAGGTCTGGTTACAGACCTGGACAATGCAATACAGACCCACCTTGTAAAGATTCATCCCAATCACACCCCCCCTCCATTAGTACAGATCCCCAGTAACCACTAGTACAGACACCCCAGTACACCTCCTGAAAAAAGACAACCCTCAGTAAAGACATCTTGTGCGGACCCTCCCCAGTAAGGACTCCCGCAGTGCAGTCCCCCTCAGTACAGATCCCCAGTACAGATTCCCCAGTACAGATTCCCCATTGCAGAAAAGCAAAGTGGAGCCCCCTTCAGTTTAAACCTTCCCAGTGCAGATTCACCCTGTACAGTCCACATCAGTACAGACCCCTCCTGAGTACAGACCCTTCCATAGACACACCCAGTACAGAACCCCTGAACTAATGACCACCCACAAAACAAAACGCTTAGTACACAAACCATTATTGCACACACATTTGCTGTGTTGCTGATGCTCTGGTCAAAAAGATTCTGCTGTCTGTCCTCCGTAGAGGGGTATACCTTCTTCCCCGTTTTACAGTCGAGACGGCGCACACAGACGGGACAGCAGTGCAGAGTTCATACTCTTCCAGTCCCCTAGAAGGATCGGCCTCAAGAGGAGATCTGCCTAGGTGAAAGATCAGCCGCGAAGGATGCAACCTCTAGGGGGTGCTGAAACAGTATAGAAACTCATGTATGACTTTCACATCAAAGATCAAAAATGCATGCTATTTTTGAAACACCGTGCTCTGCAAAGTATGGTAGTGTGCTTCAATGCAGTTAACTATGGACATGCCCCTATGCAGACATTCCAAGGACAGACACTCTCAGTACAGAATCGCCTTGTACAGGTCACCCCCCAACTACAGACACCTCCAATGGAAAAGACCCCCCAGTAACCACCAGTACAAACACCCCTCAGCACAGACACCCCAGTACACCCCCGGAAGTATTGACACTCCTCAGTGATGACATCCGAGAGCAGACCCCCTTCAGTAAAGACTAGAAATTGTGAATCAATCCTCTGCCCACTGCTTTACACCCTTTCTAGCAAACTTTCCACAACAGGGATTTTTAGTTTGATTGCCCAAAAGTTAATCCCTTCCTGCCTAGTGTCATTCATACCCTGTTTCCCCTAAAATAAGACCTACCCCGAAAATAAGACCTAGTACTATTTTTGAGAATTGCTAAAGTATCAGACCTACCCTGAAAATAAGACCTAGTTGTGATCAGGGCTTTTTTTTTCAGCTGGAATGTGGCAGAACGCCTTTCCGCCACCTCTGGCTCTGGCACTGGCCCTGCGCACACCCATATCTACCGTCTCTTATAAACACAAGCGTGGCTCAACTTACAGCACCATCCGCTCCCACAGAACCTCCCTACTTCTGTACTCAGTGTGGGACAGGGAAGGAACAGATATATGCGGGTGCACTATGCAGTGTGTTTAGGAGTGGGGCTTCTCCTCCTGCAGCCTAATGCATGGAAGCCAATGCCTTAGGGGTAATCACCGGCCAGTGGGGAAGTGGCGGAGTGGTGAGTAAGTGTGCTTGGTGCACTGTGTGGGAAGACCCAAAATGGGAGTTACTATAAAGAGAGGCCGGCTGCTGACAGCTGTGTTTTGCAAAGCTAGCTAACCATATGAGGGCAGTGGAGGGGGATGTGCAAAGGTGAGCTACAGTCAGGTGTTGCAGAGGTAAATTGAGTCAGGTGAGTTGCAGACAGGGTGCATAGGTGAGCTGCGGCTGGGGGGGTGCAGAGGTGAGCTGAGTTGCAACCCACCTTTGCACCCCCCAACCACAGCTCAGCTCTGCATCCCACGTCTGCAACTCACCCCTGCACTCTGTCTGTGGCTCATATCTGCACCCTGTCTGAAAGTCACCTGTCAAGTCAAATCTGCAGCACCTGACTGCAGCTCACAACTGTCATCAGCCGGCCCTCTCCATAGTAACCCTCATCCACAACTGCCTGCAGCTCACCTCTGCACCCCCTGTCCACACCTGGACATTTAAAAAATAAGACCTGCCCCAAAAATAAGACCTAGTGTGTTTTTTGGAGCCAAAAAAAATATAAGACAGTGTCTTATTTTCAGGGAAACACGGTAGTGTCAGTGCTTTTTATTAGCAGTGATCACTGGGGATGTCAGTGGCAGTTAGTTCCCCCCAGTGTCAGAATGCCCACCGCATTCCCACTATAAGTTGCTGATCGCCGTCATTACTAGTACAAATGAAAATTCCAGTATATATACACCGCCATTTGTAGATGCTATAAACCAGTTAATGTACATGTATTTGTAGCAGAATACATTTTGGCTTAAATATATGACGAAATTTGATTTTTTAAAAAATTTTTTAAATTGTGTTTTATAGCAAAAAGTCAAAAATATTTTTTTTTATTTCACAAAATTGTCGGTCTTTATTGTGTAAAAAATTTAAAAACCCGTACAAGCGATCAAATACCACTGAAGGAAAACCCTATTTGTGGAGGGGAAAAGGACATCAATTTCAATTGGGTGCAGTGTTGCATGACCGCGCAATTGTCAGTTAAAGTAACACAGCACCAAAAATGTCCTGGTCAGGAAAGGGGATCCTTAGGTGGGTAAGTGGTATGTGAGTCTGAGTGTGATGGAGCCATGTCCCAGACCTGCACTACTACAGGAATAAAGAGGCTGCAAGGTCATCCTGCAATCATCTGCTTCTTCCCATGTTTATCTATTGCTGCTTCTACAGATCAGGGGGCTGGCTGTGCACACAGGAGATCGATCCTATGAAAGACCTGTACATACACATGACATTCTGTCCCATCACCCGATGATTGCAGACCACAGCTCCGCCTCCAACAAACCGGGAACAATCATACTGGTGTAACGGCGGCAAGATAAATATCCCATGAAAATCTGTATCCCCTGAAGCAACTGCGCATGCGCCGGTTTAAGGCACACCAAGCCTTCGGGGGATACCGAGTTACATGGGATACTCATCTTGCCGCTACACCGGCCTACGGATTCCTCTCTAGATCCACCCTCACTGAATGTCAGTGTTCATCAGCTGCATGGGGGGCGGTCCCAATAACTACTTCACCCCAATTACCTCACCGATCATTCATATATATACTAATATAAAAGATACACTGTACTCACCCCCTGCTCCGCAATCTCCTCCTTTATTCGCTCAGAGATGAAATGATCACCGCCCACATGTTGCTGGCTCCACCTGCTTGCACAGGCTTCGCAATCCATTGGTCCGTTGGTCTGCCACTCAGCATCGCCGAATCGATGTTGATCCCAGGAGAGCCAGCTGCAGACTGAGCAGCAGTATTGGGGTTGCTAAGCAACACTCGTGTCTCCTCCCACTTCCTGCCCTCCCTCAGACTCCTCCCACTTCTGACCCCCAGTCTCCTCCCAAGTCCTTGCCGTAGGCTCCTCCCACTTCCGGCCCCCAGTCTCCTCTACAATAGAGTCTGGCTGCAGAATGGAGCTCCATTTTTAATAGGAAACACATGACTTCCACTCCCCTTTTTTTTTGCTAGTGAACTTTAATGCAACAAACAAGCAGAGGCTGTAGAGTGGAGCTCCAGTCGACAGGAAACATGTGACCTCCACTCCAAATGTTTTAAAGTTCATTAACAAAAACAAATGGAGGTCACATGTTTCCTGTCGAGTGGAGCTCCAGTCTTCAGCCAGCTTTTCCAATGAAAAACCTTTTCTGGGAATAATGTGGCCAATGAGGAGGTGGACAGTTGTGACCCGGAAGTGTTGGCTGTGTGCTCCATGCGGTGACTGAGGCAGTGATGGTGGGAAGATGAATCTGTTACTGAAGAGCAGTAAGGAGTTCTCCTCCAGCGAGTACTGGCAGCAGTTCTTCCAGCGCAGGGGGGAGCGGGCCTTCGAGTGGTATGGCGGAAACTTGGAGCTGTGTGGTGTGCTGCACAAATACATTCAACCGAAACACAAGGTGTGTACATGGACTGCTGGCTGCCTTCCCTTCTCTCACTCCCTCCTGTGAGCTCTGCATTAGGGCTCCAGCACAGAACCCTGTGTTCAGTTTCCTATGGATCTGAATGCAGTAACACTCCAAGGCCTGGCCTCCCTCACATAGTGTTCAAGGCTCCATTCACCCTTGTGCGACTTGGGGAAAAAATAAACTTGACAAAAGTCACATGACAAGTTGCAACCCATGTATTTCAATGGAAGCTGTTCAAATGCATGCAACCAAAGTTGCAGCGACTTTAAAAAGGTTCCTGTGCTACTCATGTGACTTTCATGCGACTGGAGTGATATAGACTGCAATGTAAACTCTCAAAAGTTGCATGAAAGTCGCATCTTAACCATTTGATTTACCTCTTTTCCTGACCGGGCCATTTTTTTGCGATACAGAGCTGTTACTTTAACTGACAATTGCGCGGTTATGCAATGCTGTACCCAAATTAAATTTGCGTCTTTTTTTCTCCACAAACAGAGCTTTCTTTTGATGGTATTTGATTGCCTGTGCGGTTTTTATTTTTTGCGTTTATAAACAAAAAAAGATTGACAATTTTGAAAAAAAAAAAACTACACTTTTGACTTTTTGCTATTAAACATGTCCAGTAAATCAAATTTCTACATCAATTTAGGCAAAAAGGTATTCTGCTCCGTCCCCAGTGTCAGAATGCCCACCGCAGTCCCGCTATAAGTCGCTGATCGCCGTCATTACTAGTACAAATGAAAATTCCAGTATATATACCGCCATTTGTAGATGCTATAAACCAGTTAATTTACATGTATTTGTACCAGAATACATTTTGGCCTAAATATATGATGAAATTTGATTTTTTTTTTTTAATTTTTTAGAGCAAAAAGTGAAAAATATTTTTTTTTATTTTCAAAATTGTCTGCATTTTTTTGCTTATAGTGCAAAAAACAAAAAAAAAAAAAAACAAAAAAAAAAACGTACAGGCGATCAAATACCACTGAAAGAAAACCCTATTTGTGGAGGGAAAAAGGACATAAATTTCAATTGGGTGCAGTGTTGCATGACCGCGCAATTGTCAGTTAAAGTAACACAGAGCCAAAAATGTCCTGGTCAGAAAGGGGGGGGGGGAATCCTTAGGTGAGTAAGTGGTGTGTGAGCCTGAGTGTGATGGAGCCATGTCCCAGACCTGCACTACTACAGGAATAAAGAGGCTGCAAGGTCATCCTGCAATCATCTGCTTCTTCCCATGTTTATCTATTGCTGCTTCTACAGATCAGGGGGCTGGCTGTGCACACAGGAGATCGATCCTATGAAAGACCTGTACATACACATGACATTCTGTCCCATCACCCGATGATTGCAGACCACAGCTCCGCCTACAACCAATTACCTCACCGATCATTCATATATATACTAATATAAAAGATACACTGTACTCGCCCCCTGCTCCGCAATCTCCTCCTTCATTCGCTCAGAGATGAAATGATCACCGCCCACATGTTGCTGGCTCCACCTGCTTGCACAGGCTTCGTAATCCATTGGTCCGTTGGTCTGCCACTCAGCAACGCCGAATCGATGTTGATCCCAGGAGAGCCAGCTGCAGACTGAGCAGTGGTGTTGGGGTTGCTAAGCAACACTCGTGTCTCCTCCCACTTCCTGCCCTCCCTCAGACTCCTCCCACTTCCGGTCCCCAGTCTCCTCCCACGGCCTTTCCTTTGGCTCCTCCCACTTCCGGCCCCCAGTCTCCTCTAAAATAGAGTCTGGCTGCAGAATGGAGCTCCATTTTTAATAGGAAACACATGACTTCCACTCCCCTTTTTTTTGCTAGTGAACTTTAATGCAACAAACAAGCAGAGGCTGTAGAGTGGAGCTCCAGTCGACAGGAAACATGTGACCTCCACTCCAAATGTTTTAACGTTCATTAACAAAAACAAATGGTGGAATGGAGGTCACATGTTTTCTGTCGAAAGTGGAGCTCCAGTCTTCAGCCAGCTTTTCCAATGAAAAACCTTTTGTGGAAGAATGTGGCCAATGAGGAGCTGGACAGCTGTGACCCGGAAGTGTTGGCTGTGTGCTCCATGCGGTGACTGAGGCAGTGATGGTGGGAAGATGAATCTGTTACCGAAGAGCAGTAAGGAGTTCTCCTCCAGCGAGTACTGGCAGCAGTTCTTCCAGCGCAGGGGGGAGCGGGCCTTCGAGTGGTATGGCGGAAACTTGGAGCTGTGTGGTGTGCTGCACAAATACATTCAACCGAAACACAAGGTGTGTACATGGACTGCTGGCTGCCTTCCCTTCTCTCACTCCCTCCTGTGAGCTCTGCATTAGGGCTCCAGCACAGAACCCTGTGTTCAGTTTCCTATGGATCTGAATGCAGTAACACTCCAAGGCCTGGCCTCCCTCACATAGTGTTCAAGGCTCCATTCACCCTTGTGCGACTTGGGGAAAAAATAAACTTGACAAAAGTCACATGACAAGTTGCAACCCATGTATTTCAATGGAAGCTGTTCAAATGCATGCAACCAAAGTTGCAGCGACTTTAAAAAGGTTCCTGTGCTACTCATGTGACTTTCATGCGACTGGAGTGATATAGACTGCAATGTAAACTCTCAAAAGTTGCATGAAAGTCGCATCTTAACCATTTGATTTACCTCTTTTCCTGACCGGGCCATTTTTTTGCGATACAGAGCTGTTACTTTAACTGACAATTGCGCGGTTATGCAATGCTGTACCCAAATTAAATTTGCGTCTTTTTTTCTCCACAAACAGAGCTTTCTTTTGATGGTATTTGATTGCCTGTGCGGTTTTTATTTTTTGCGTTTATAAACAAAAAAAGATTGACAATTTTGAAAAAAAAAAAACTACACTTTTGACTTTTTGCTATTAAACATGTCCAGTAAATCAAATTTCTACATCAATTTAGGCCAAAAGGTATTCTGCTCCGCCCCCAGTGTCAGAATGCCCACCGCAGTCCCGCTATAAGTCGCTGATCGCCGTCATTACTAGTACAAATGAAAATTCCAGTATATATACCGCCATTTGTAGATGCTATAAACCAGTTAATTTACATGTATTTGTACCAGAATACATTTTGGCCTAAATATATGATGAAATTTTTTTTTTTTTTTTTAATTTTTTAGAGCAAAAAGTGAAAAATATTTTTTTTTATTTTCAAAATTGTCTGCATTTTTTTGCTTATAGTGCACAAAAAAAAAACAAAAAAAAACGTACAGGCGATCAAATACCACTGAAAGAAAACCCTATTTGTGGAGGGAAAAAGGACATAAATTTCAATTGGGTGCAGTGTTGCATGACCGCGCAATGGTCAGTTAAAGTAACACAGAGCCAAAAATGTCCTGGTCAGAAAGGGGGGGGGGGGAATCCTTAGGTGAGTAAGTGGTGTGTGAGCCTGAGTGTGATGGAGCCATGTCCCAGACCTGCACTACTACAGGAATAAAGAGGCTGCAAGGTCATCCTGCAATCATCTGCTTCTTCCCATGTTTATCTATTGCTGCTTCTACAGATCAGGGGGCTGGCTGTGCACACAGGAGATCGATCCTATGAAAGACCTGTACATACACATGACATTCTGTCCCATCACCCGATGATTGCAGACCACAGCTCCGCCTACAACCAATTACCTCACCGATCATTCATATATATACTAATATAAAAGATACACTGTACTCGCCCCCTGCTCCGCAATCTCCTCCTTCATTCGCTCAGAGATGAAATGATCACCGCCCACATGTTGCTGGCTCCACCTGCTTGCACAGGCTTCGCAATCCATTGGTCCGTTGGTCTGCCACTCAGCAACGCCGAATCGATGTTGATCCCAGGAGAGCCAGCTGCAGACTGAGCAGTGGTGTTGGGGTTGCTAAGCAACACTCGTGTCTCCTCCCACTTCCTGCCCTCCCTCAGACTCCTCCCACTTCCGGTCCCCAGTCTCCTCCCACGGCCTTTCCTTTGGCTCCTCCCACTTCCGGCCCCCAGTCTCCTCTACAATAGAGTCTGGCTGCAGAATGGAGCTCCATTTTTAATAGGAAACACATGACTTCCACTCCCCTTTTTTTTGCTAGTGAACTTTAATGCAACCCAGTCTCCTCTACAATAGAGTCTGGCTGCAGAATGGAGCTCCATTTTTAATAGGAAACACATGACTTCCACTCCCCTTTTTTTTGCTAGTGAACTTTAATGCAACAAACAAGCAGAGGCTGTAGAGTGGAGCTCCAGTCGACAGGAAACATGTGACCTCCACTCCAAATGTTTTAACGTTCATTAACAAAAACAAATGGTGGAATGGAGGTCACATGTTTTCTGTCGAAAGTGGAGCTCCAGTCTTCAGCCAGCTTTTCCAATGAAAAACCTTTTGTGGAAGAATGTGGCCAATGAGGAGCTGGACAGCTGTGACCCGGAAGTGTTGGCTGTGTGCTCCATGCGGTGACTGAGGCAGTGATGGTGGGAAGATGAATCTGTTACCGAAGAGCAGTAAGGAGTTCTCCTCCAGCGAGTACTGGCAGCAGTTCTTCCAGCGCAGGGGGGAGCGGGCCTTCGAGTGGTATGGCGGATACTTGGAGCTGTGTGGTGTGCTGCACAAATACATTCAACCGAAACACAAGGTGTGTACATGGACTGCTGGCTGCCTTCCCTTCTCTCACTCCCTCCTGTGAGCTCTGCATTAGGGCTCCAGCACAGAACCCTGTGTTCAGTTTCCTATGGATCTGAATGCAGTAACACTCCAAGGCCTGGCCTCCTTCACATAGTGTTCAAGGCTCCATTCACCCTTGTGCGACTTGGGGAAAAAATAAACTTGACAAAAGTCACATGACAAGTTGCAACCCATGTATTTCAATGGAAGCTGTTCAAATCCATGCAACCAAAGTTGCAGCGACTTTAAAAAGGTTCCTGTGCTACTCATGTGACTTTCATGTGACTGGAGTGATATAGACTGCAATGTAAACTCTCAAAAGTTACATGAAAGTCGCATCTTAACCATTTGATTTACCCCCCTTCCTGACCGGGCCATTTTTTTGCGATACAGAGCTGTTACTTTAACTGACAATTGCGCGGTCGTGCAATGCTGTACCCAAATTAAATTTGCGTCTTTTTTTCTCCACAAACAGAGCTTTCTTTTGATGGTATTTGATTGCCTGTGCGGTTTTTATTTTTTGCGTTTATAAACAAAAAAAGATTGACAATTTTGAAAAAAAAAAACTACACTTTTGACTTTTTGCTATTAAACATGTCCAGTAAATAATCAAATCTCTACATCAATTTAGGCCAAAAGGTATTCTGCTCCATGTCTTTGCTAAAAAAAAAAATCCCAATACATAAACGAATTGACTTGCGTGAAAGTTATAGCATTTACAAATGGCAGTAGATATGCTTTTTTCTTTTTTTTTAACTAGTAATGGCGATCAGCAACTTATAGCAGGAATGCGGCGGGCATTCAGACACTGGGGGAGAACTGACTTTGTGTCACTGACATCCCCAGTGACACCAATACAGTGATCAGTGCTAATAAAAAAGCACTGATGCTGTACTAATGGCACTGGGCAGGATAGGGTTAACATGTGGGGCGATCAAAGGGTTAACTGTGTGCTGCTTTACTGTGTGTGTGTGCTTTACACTGTAAGCACACTGCTTTGTATGGCTCTGCTATGCAAAGCCATACAAAGCAGTGTGCAGGAGCTGACAGGGAAGAGATCTGTGAACGCCAGGTGCTCACAGGGAATCACGGGCTGGGACCCAGTGATTGACAGCTGAGCCCGTGAATGGCAGAGTGGGTAGGGCGCGCACGCCCCCTACCCAGAACTGCAAAATCATGTATATATATGAGATTTTTCGCACCTGTGCCTCCCTGTAGCAGTATTTCTGCTATACGGTGGTGCGGAAGAGGTTAATGTTATCAATGCAACAGTAAAGCCAAAGTCGCACCCATCCAAAGTTACATCAAAGTCACAATGGAAATCGCACGACTTTGGAGTTACATAAGTGTGAATGAAATCTGTGCCTTTTGCAGGGCTGTGTTTACCAGCACAGTGATGGACAGGTGTTCCGGGCATCCCGTTGTCGGCTGTCCCATAGCAGTTAATTGGGATGCAGCGGTTGCACGGACACAGCTGCTGCTGCCATTATGACATCTATGTGGATGCTTCTATCCAAACACAACCTAGGGTTCATTTGGGACTCTGCGCCCCCACCAACAGGAATGTCACATTGGGAGCAGCAGCTGTGCCCGTGCATTTATTGCATCCCAGTTAACAGCTATGGGACAGCCGACAGAGAGATGCCCTAAACGCCTGTCCATCCCTGTGCCGGTAACCATGGGCCTGCACGGATTAAAATGCCCAGTGTGAATGAGGCCGATGGACCCATACGCACTGGGTCCATCAGCTGCAGCCACCGGGATTGTGTGTAAAACTGACAAGCGAACTCCTGTCTATTAGGTGGAAGCATTTTGGGCGGCTGCACTACTGCTTAATTGCTTTCATATACCCCTGGTATCGGTGCCGCTGTCATGTATTCCGGACTCTGGACTGGCATAGCGGGTGCCTCCGGGCTAATGGGGAGAGAGGCCCTGCTCCCTGTCCCTGGTTGAGTCATTCACTAGGCAGCTGTACAAGTGCGGAATGATCTCAGCCTTCAGTGATTCTAAGGCTGGGTTCACACTGATGCAGTGCGGAATTCGCAGCGAATTTTGCACTGCATCAGAATCGCACCCCGTTCTTGTGAACCGCTGCAGGTGTGTATGTTAAGTTAATAACACCCCGAAATCGGTCCGCAAAACGCGGTGCGATGTGCAGAATCGGATCACATAGGTGTGAATACCCATGCGATCCGATTCTAGTGCGGAACAAAAAAAAATTGCGGACCATTTGCACTTCGGACCAGGTTTTTCTGCAGGATCTTTCTGCCAGCACCATCTGGTGTACATTTCATTTTGTTAGGCATATGTGCATATACCCTTAAGAAACTTCACTCTTTCAGTCAACATTGACTATGTTTAATCCTTATGCTGCTAGCAATAGATAGGAAAGTATATTGCATTTACCTGTTTTAAACTTTTTTTTTTTTTTATACATTTCTTCAGTTACACCCTAGATTCTGTGCCTAGGCAAATGATGTCCTACATCCCAGGAATCTTTAGGGGGGAGGAGGGGCTTTCTTGGCTAAGCAAACACCCTGTTTGCATGCCTGAGCTAAGAGCAGATGGATTACAGGAAGTAAATGCTACAGGAATCATCTGCCCTTACTCAAGATGGCCACAGCTAAAAATGCTTGGGCTGTTTTTCAAAGTGATTTCTCAGCAAAATAAAAAATTAGACATGGATGGATGGGGGAGTTTGCTTTGAATATTAAAAATGAATTAAATAGTGTTTTTGATTTGTGTTGCTCAGATGCAGTGTAGTTAATTTTTAAGGACTTATGCACATGGATGCACCTGGGAGCCACATTTGTTCGCTTTCAGTCACAACCTGTACAAGTCAATGACAGGCTCTAATTTTTACGTTCTAAAACCAATAAAAAAAACTTATCTCCCTAATCACTATCTTCTCTAGAATGTACACTGAGCTGCACATGCACATTCTCCGTACCCCTAAGTGACATCTGAAGTCCTGCATCCAGAAGAATCAGAGAAGATGATTCCAGTGTCAGGAGGTTAGTATTTGTGGACTTCAGTTCTGCTTTAACCCTCCTCTACTTTATCCAAAGTTTTATCTTTAAATATACTTTCACTAGAGCGCTTTACCGAGCTTTAATAAGTGTTGTAAGAATTAATTATGGGAAAAAGGAAAGATCCTTTCACCACCTACTCTACACTGCATTCATTCAATGATAGAAGGTGGTGACAGGTCCAGGTTTTACATAACTGGTTTGTACATCTTGTTTCTTGCAGGTGCTAGTGGTGGGCTGTGGCAAAGTGAAAGGCTATATGATGCTGGATGCCAGAATCTGACCAATATTGTTTTGAGTGAAGTGGTCATTCGCCAAATGAACGAGCAAAATGCCAAACGAAGACCTCTGATGACATATCAGTTGATGGATGCCACACAGACTACATTTTCTGATTCTCACTTTCAGGCTGTGTTGGATAAGGGGACATTGGATGCCATACTCCCTGATACAGAAGAAAGAACTCTGGAAACTGCTACAAAGTTGCTGGTTGAAATTGGTTGTGTCTTGCAATATGGCGGACGATATGTTTGTGTATCTTTGGCTCAAGGCCACGTCTTGGACAAACTAGTAAATCAGTTCTACCAAGGTGGATGGATGGTTCGAGTTCATCAAGTATCAGAAGCAGCAGCAATGAGTCTGGCAGTCAGTTTCCTTTACTAGTATTTTTATTTGTGATGCGACTGATGCCAGGGTTTCCACAAGTCTTGGAAATTATGGCTAAGGAGGGCGCCAAGCCGCTGCGTTGTTCAAGCCCTGATGAACTAATGGCAGCAGTGAAAGAACAACAGCAATATGCACTAATCCGTAACCGCCTGAACCAAAATCAGAGTTCTCAGGAAGTGTCATTAGACTTGTGTGATGGAGATTCTGGAAGAATTTGTTACACCTTTTATGTGGTAGATAGTCTTACTGTAGGACTATCTCATGCCAATTACTTTGCAATATTTATAAGTAAGCTGGGCTTTCTTTTTTTTTTTCTTCTTCTTATGTCCTAATATTCTTTCTGTAATATTCTGCACTTAATGTAATATGAATAAGTCAAAGTCCGAACACCACTTTAAAGGGGACTATAATTAGCTACTCTTCTAAAGGATTTCCCATTTTAAATTTAAAGGAATTCACATACAATACAAATTCAGATGTTATATGTATGTATATATGTATGTGTCTCTATCTATATATATTCCCTTCTAGATTGTAAGCTCGAAAGAGCAGGGCCCTCGATCCCCTCATGTTTTGCATTGTATTGGTATTGTTCTGTCACATGTTCTGTCCCCCTTTGTAATGTACAGCGCTGAGTGAACTATTGGTGCTTTATAAATACTGTATAATAATAATATCTTCTTTTTTTTTTCCCTTTAATTTTCTATTTTTTCCATTTTTCTTCTTTTCTCTTCTGTCAGCATCTTACTAACACTCAAATCCTGGTAGCAGTGGTGCTTAATTAAAGTAGAACTCTAGGTTTAATTTAATTTTAAATATTTTTTGGGGCCAAGCTGGTCCAAACAAACCATTTCCATTACTAAAACATACACCTGCTGTATAAACTGTATGTTACTTCAGCTGCGTGCAGCATACAGTGTTGTGTTCCAGGCAGTCAGCTAGAGACTTTCTGTCCCATTTCCAGGACAAAAACAAGTTAGCCTGAGCTTTGCTCAACCAGTCATAGAAGGCCTTGTATTAATTCTAAAAATGCAAAGCTTCATGTGAATGGCTGAGCAATGCTCATCCTAGCTGGATATTGTTCCAGGAATAGAGCAGGAAGTCCATTACTGCTGCTAGAACACAGCGCTCTCATTGCCATCTTTAACGCAAGGCAAACTGGCAGCTGCCCCGGGCCCAATCGTTGTGGGGCCCAAAAGCAGCTGCCCCTTGAGCCCTTTGTCTTGAAGGATCCCGGTGGCAGCAGGAGCAGGGGGAAGGCGAGCATCGAGGGCAGCTAGGATTGAGAGCCTATGAGCGGGAAGACTTCCCCTGACACTGAGCAGCAGCGGGTGCAGCATCCCCAACGGCGGTGCCTCCCAGAGCATGGAAACCTCTCGGCTCACAGCTCCGACAACTAGGGGACAAGCTGACCAGGGGCCCAGAGGACAAGGATGGGCTGGAGTGCAGATAGCCAGAGGCCACAGAGCAGGGGAACGAGCAGATCACCCAGAATCAGAATGGCCGCAGCCTGCTGCTGTCAGGTACAGAGCATCACACATACCTACTGGCAGACGGACTGGGACAGGGAGGCACGGGAGGAACTGAAGACAGGGCTAGGGTCTCTCTCTCTCTCACACCTCTCACCCCACCCCCTTTCTCCCCCTCACCTCTCTCTCATACCCCTCTACCCCCATTCTCCCCCCTTCCCAACTCCCCTTTCTCCCACCACCTCTCTCCTCCCCCCCCCCCTCCTTATTGAATTTTGCTCTCCACCTGCCCTGGGCCATACAATAAGTAGCAGCTAGACTCAAAATAAGTTTACTACACCAGATCAGGCAGTGATTGTGATTGGTTGCCAGAGGTTACAGCATATCCTTACTGATTAGTTGCTAGAGGATACAGCACATAATTTCTGCTTGCTGATTGGTTGCTAGAGGTTACTGCACATCATTACCGCTCACCCATTGGTTGCTGGGGGGGTAGCTTGTGATCAGTGGCAATGGTGGTGGTGGGTGCAAACGGGATGAGTGACAACTTCAGACTCCACTTAGAGCAGAACTAAAGTCTATATTTAAAATGCAAGCAGTAGACCTTTTACCGCAGATGATACACACAATGGGGGTTAATTAATAAAGCTGCAAAATCTGGTGCAACTCTGCATAGAAACCAATCAGCTTCCAGGTTTTATTGCCAAAGTTTCATTGAACAAGCTGTTATAAGATGCTTGGCTGCCATGCACAGCTGTACCAGATTCTGAGGGCTCTAGTTTTAGTAAATCTACCCCACTGTCTCTGCTGCAACAAAATAAAAATGTAGACCAAGGATTTCCTGGTCACCATTATGCATTAAAGGTTTAATTTCACTTAAAATAGTTTGTTGGGCCAAGCTGGCCCAAACGCACTATTTCCATTACCGATGCATGCGCCTGCTGGCAGTGCTGTATTAACTGTATGCAGCATTAACTGCATACAGTATACAGCACTCAGGGCCATCTTTAACCGTTAGCCGCCCGGCCAATGGCCGTTTGGCGGCTTGAAAAGCGCTGCAGCTTTCCGGGTGCACGCCATTTGGCGTGCTCCCGCACATGCGCGGTTTGCGCGGTTGCAGAGCGACGCAGCAGTGCAATCTGTCACCGCCCGTGCACCTCGGACACGGCCGATGACAGATCCGAGTACCGGCTCCCGTTGCTGGTATCATGTGACCTGCTGTGACCAATCACAGCAGGTCACATGACAGTTGTATACAATGGATGGCTTCATTCATGATGCCATCCATTGTATACTAGTGCCCAGCTGTGAATGGTCACAGCTAATCACATGCACATGTCATGTGATTAGCTGTGACCAAATCACAGCTAAGCACAAAAAAAAAAAAAAAGCTGAATGAATCGATTTCATTCAGGTAAATGCTTGCTTATAGCAAAGTAATTCTTTGCTATAAGCAAATTGTGTAAAAAAAAAAAAAATACTGATCACTTCCCCAAAGTAGTACAGTGTTACTATGGTAACATTGTACTATTTTGGTCATAGTAAAATATGAAAAAAAATCTTAAAAAAAATAAAAAAAATGTAATAAAAAAGTAAATATAATAAAAAAAAATAATAAAAAAAAAAATATATATTTTTTTCATACTGTCACCAGTCAGTGTCGCTGTTCACCGCCATGCCAGTTATATGATGACGCTGTACTGCACTGGTGACAGTATGTAAAAAAAAAAATAGTGAAAATAATTTTTTTA
The DNA here is from genome assembly GCF_062004578.1 of Staurois parvus. NCBI lineage: Eukaryota > Metazoa > Chordata > Amphibia > Anura > Ranidae > Staurois > Staurois parvus. The sequence continues at coordinate 355,521 of NW_028317862.1, forward strand.
ATTTTTTCATTTTCCGAAAAATTATGACAAAAAAATACAACTTCAAAAAACTCGCCATGCCTCTTATGAAGTACGTCGGACTGTCTACTCTGCAAAAAGGGGTCATTTGGGGGATATCTGTACTGTTCTGACATTCTTGGACCTCAAGATATTAGATTGGCTGTCAGTACTTCAGGATTGATCAATATTCAGATCTATACCATAGTTTGTAAACTCTATAACTTTCCTACAAACTAAAAAATACATCCTAATTTGGGTTATTTTCACCAAAGACATGTAGCAGAATACATCTCGGCCTAAATTTATGAAGAACAATTATTTATTTGTAAACTTTTATAACAGAAAGAAACAAAAATGTGTTTTTTTTTCAAAATTTTTGGTCTTTTTTTGTTAATTTAGCAAAAAATAAAAACCCCAGCGGTGATTAAATACCACCAAAAGAAAGCTCTAGTTGTGTGAAGAAAATGATAAAATTTTAGTTTGGGTACAATGTTGTATGACCGCGCAATTGTCATTCAAAGTGTGAGAGCGCTGAAACCTGAAAACTGGCCTGGGCAGGAAGGTGTAAAATTGCACGGTATTGAAATGGTTAATAATGATTCCCGGAACAACTGGTCAAGAAAATATATCCCTCTCTACCTCCACTAATGAAAGCCCTTCAGTTTCACTAATTCTGGATACCCAGGATTACCCCAAATGGGGGAAATGTCTAGAAACCCACTGATGCTTAGAGTAGTCTTAAAGCATCCCATACTGGAGAGCCAACTCCAAGTGGGAGAGTGCCGGAAGAACTGGGTTGGTTAATACAATCAGCCTAGCCACTGAGTCTGAGTGATTTAAGAGCCCTTATCCAGTTAGTTGCTGAAGCTGTGCCACTAGGTAATACATTCTAGGATGTGGGACGGGTAGCCATATTGTAAGGCCGACAGACTGATTCTGGCCTGTTGTTTCTTCCATATTAGATCTAAAAATTGGGAGTCTATTCAGGAGAACCACAACTTTGCTATCCATATAGGGGAGTTGTGAAAAACATATAGGCGCTGCGGTGACCAAATCATTTTGATCAGGTTTACCTGCCCTACCACTGATAGGGGAAGCTTACGCCAGAGGCTCTATTGCCAAGGCAAGAGCAGGGGGGAGAGGGGTCACCCACCCCTGCCAAGTGCCCCTTGGAAAGTTTGTTATTTATGTGAAGTCTGTCTAGTTAATACAATTGATGCCCAAGCCAGACCTAGAGAGTACTTCCCAAAGATAGGGCCATTCTACACTGTCAAACGCGAGAATGGACCTCCTTCCCCCAGGCTGATCCTCATGAATCCGTGTACCAATGACCTTAGCCTGGTCACCAAGACTCGAGCTAAGAGTGTAATGTTTCTATTCAATAAAGAAATGGGGCAGTACGAGTATGACAAAAGCTTCTTTCCAAGGTTTCGGGAGTAAAATAATTATAGCTTCCTGCATAGAATTCGGCAGTTCTTTTTTTGTAATTTTCATTTTTTTTTTAATTCTATAACTTTGATTGAACTAATATCTTATAATCTTGTTATTAAAGTTGTCACTTAGGCAGTTCCTGTTAAAGGGAGACAACGCCCTGTCCCCCCCTGAATGGTTTTCCTGCATTTTCACTCTGGCACATTTGCTTTCAGTAAGCTTTGTAAAAACTTACTGAAGCACATGGTGCACAAATGCTTGTACTGGGCAGTGACATACCCACACAATCATAGTACTTTAGCAAACTAAAGCAGCTGTAATCCCTAACTGGATGACATAGTAACCAGGCAACTTTTTTAATTTTTAGGAAGTATTTGTGGGCTAGAAAACACACAGGTCAAACTTGGATTTAACTTCTATGTGAGGTGAACATATTTTCTTTACTGTAGCTCTTATTACATCCAGGGTGATCTTTGTCAGTCACATTCTTGAAACTTGCAGTTTAAGAAGTTACTGCTAATAAGACCCACTATTGCAAAAACCAGGTGTATAGGAAAAATATAGTGGCAAGGTCACCCACCCCCAAAACACTAATAAAATCATACAAGGATGAAAATAAGTTACATTGGGAAGTTGAATATCTATTTTATATTTTTTTGTTACTGCAGTTACTTTTGGATTCCTGTTTTCCAGTTCCCCAGGGAAGAGAAACAGAGTGGCTGTTTGGTTCTGAACCTGGATGGAGACAATTGGCTAGAAGCGTTGGGTTCAGTCGTCTGATAATCGTGGCCTTGCATAGGGATCAGCACTTTGAAAGCATGGATTGTATTCAGTCAGAGCTGTCTGCTAAAGTTCTAGAACTAGCTCTGTCAGGATTGGCAGATAACCAGCAGGTAAAATTGTGTGCTGCCACCACTGTAGCCCACTGAGTTTGGAATCTTAAGGCTAATTATCTCTAAAACATAAATGCTGGTCTCTAGGTTATTTAGAAATACCTGTCCTTGCTTTCTCAAAGAAATACTGAATTACTGTGGCGATAATATTATGTTTAAGGTGGCACACTGAGTCAAAGTAATTCTTCTCTGTCCAGTCTTTACTCTACTCTGAAAAATGCAAATGCTCTAGTGGATATAGTGCCATTATAGGGCAGATAGGCAAAAGATGTAGAAGAGCTACAGGTGCAGATCTGGTTACTGACCTGAACAATACAATACAGACTCACCTTGTACAGATTCTTCCCAATCACACACTCCCTCCATTAGTACAGATCCCCGGTAACCACCAGTACAGACACCCCAGTACACCTCCTGAAGTATAGACAACCCTCAGTAAAGACATCTTGGTGCGGACCCTCCCCAGTAAGGACTTCCTCAGTGCAGTCACCCTCAGTACAGATCCCCAGTACAGATTCCTCATTGCAGAAAACCCAAGTGGAGTCCCCCTCAGTTTAAACCTTCCCAATGCAGATTCACCCTGTACAGTCCACATAAGTACAGACCCCTCCTGAGTACAGACCCTTCCATAGACACACCCAGTACAGAACCCCTGCACTAATGACCCACCCAGAAAACACAACCCTCAGTACACAAACCATTATTGCACACACATTTGCTGTGTTGCTGATGCTCTGGTCAAAAAGATTCTGCTGTCTGTCCTCCGTAGAGGGGTATACCTTCTTCCCCGTTTTACAGTCGAGACGGCGCACACAGACGGGACAGCAGTGCAGAGTTCATACTCTTCCAGTCCCCTAGAAGGATCGGCCTCAAGCGGAGATCTGCCTAGGTGAAAGATCAGCCGCGAAGGATGCAACCTCTAGGGGGTGCTGAAACAGTATAGAAATTCATGTATGACTTTCACATCAAAGATCAAAAATGCATGCTATTTTTGAAACACCGAGCTCTGCAAAGTATGGTAGTGTGCTTCAATGCAGTTAACTATGGACATGACCCTATGCAGACATTCCAAGGATAGACACTCTCAGTACAGAATCGCCTTGTACAGGTCACCCCCCCAACTACAGACGCCTCCAATGGAAAAGACCCCCCAGTAACCACCAGTACAAACACCCCTCAGCACAGACACTCCAGTACACCCCCAGATGTTTTGACACTCCTCAGTGAAGACATCCGAGAGCAGACCCCTTCAGTAAAGACTACAAATTCTGAATCAATCCTCTGCCCACTGCTTTACACTCTTTTTTAGCAAAATTTCCACAACAGGGATTTTTAGTTCACATGTATTTCAATACATGTTTAAGGTGGCCAACTGCGTCAAAATAATCCTTCTCTGGCCAGGATCTACTCTACTCTGAAAAATGCAAATGCTGTAGTGGATATAGTGCCATTTTAGGGCAGATAGGCAAAAGATGAAGAAAAGCTACAGGTACAGGTCTGGTTACAGACCTGGACAATGCAATACAGACCCACCTTGTAAAGATTCATCCCAATCACACCACCCCCTCCATTAGTACAGATCCCCAGTAACCACTAGTACAGACACCCCAGTACGCCTCCTGAAAAAAGACAACCCTCAGTAAAGACATCTTGTGCGGACCCTCCCCAGTAAGGACTCCCGCAGTGCAGTCCCCCTCAGTACAGATCCCCAGTACAGATTCCCCATTGCAGAAAAACCAAGTGGAGTCCCCCTCAGTTTAAACCTTCCCAATGCAGATTCACCCTGTACAGTCCACATCAGTACAGACCCCTCCTGAGTACAGACCCTTCCATAGACACACCCAGTACAGAACCCCTGAACTAATGACCCACCCACAAAACACAACCCTCAGTACACAAACCATTATTGCACACACATTTGCTGTGTTGCTGATGCTCTGGTCAAAAAGATTCTGCTGTCTGTCCTCCGTAGAGGGGTATACCTTCTTCCCCGTTTTACAGTCGAGACGGCGCACACAGACGGGACAGCAGTGCAGAGTTCATACTCTCCCAGTCCCCTAGAAGGATCGGCCTCAAGCGGAGATCTGCCTAGGTGAAAGATCAGCCGCGAAGGATGCAACCTCTAGGGGGTGCTGAAACAGTATAGAAACTCATGTATGACTTTCACATCAAAGATCAAAAATGGATGCTATTTTTGAAACACCGTGCTCTGCAAAGTATGGTAGTGTGCTTCAATGCAGTTAACTATGGACATGACCCTATGCAGACATTCCAAGGATAGACACTCTCAGTACAGAATCGCCTTGTACAGGTCACCCCCCAACTACAGACGCCTCCAATGGAAAAGACCCCCCAGTAACCACCAGTACAAACACCCCTCAGCACAGACACTCCAGTGCACCCCCAGAAGTATTGACACTCCTCAGTGAAGACATCCGAGAGCAGACCCCCTTCAGTAAAGACTACAAATTCTGAATCAATCCTCTGCCCACTGCTTTACACCCTTTTTTAGCAAAATTTACACAACAGGGATTTTTAGTTCACATGTATTTCAATACATGTTTAAGGTGGCCAACTGCGTCAAAATTATCCTTCTCTGGCCAGGCTCTACTCTACTCTGAAAAATGCAAATGCTCTAGTGGATATAGTGCCATTATAGGGCAGATAGGCAAAAGATAAAGAAAAGCTACAGGTGCAGGTCTGGTTACAGACCTGGACAATGCAATACAGACCCACCTTGTAAAGATTCATCCCAATCACACCCCCCCTCCATTAGTACAGATCCCCAGTAACCACCAGTACAGACACCCCAGTACACCTCCTGAAAAAAGACAACCCTCAGTAAAGACATCTTGTGCGGACCCTCCCCAGTAAGGACTCCCGCAGTGCAGTCCCCCTCAGTACAGATCCCCAGTACAGATTCCCCATTGCAGAAAAACCAAGTGGAGTCCCCCTCAGTTTAAACCTTCCCAATGCAGATTCACCCTGTACAGTCCACATCAGTACAGACCCCTCCTGAGTACAGACCCTTCCATAGACACACCCAGTACAGAACCCCTGAACTAATGACCCACCCACAAAACACAACCCTCAGTACACAAACCATTATTGCACACACATTTGCTGTGTTGCTGATGCTCTGGTCAAAAAGATTCTGCTGTCTGTCCTCCGTAGAGGGGTATACCTTCTTCCCCGTTTTACAGTCGAGACGGCGCACACAGACGGGACAGCAGTGCAGAGTTCATACTCTTCCAGTCCCCTAGAAGGATCGGCCTCAAGCGGAGATCTGCCTAGGTGAAAGATCAGCCGCGAAGGATGCAACCTCTAGGGGGTGCTGAAACAGTATAGAAACTCATGTATGACTTTCACATCAAAGATCAAAAATGCATGCTATTTTTGAAAAACCGTGCTCTGCAAAGTATGGTAGTGTGCTTCAATGCAGTTAACTATGGACATGACCCTATGCAGACATTCCAAGGATAGACACTCTCAGTACAGAATCGCCTTGTACAGGTCACCCCTCAACTACAGACGCCTCCAATGGAAAAGACCCCCCAGTAACCACCAGTACAAACACCCCTCAGCACAGACACCCCAGTACACTCCCAGAAGTTTTGACACTCCTCAGTGAAGACATCCGAGAGCAGGCCCCCTTCAGTAAAGACTACAAATTCTGAATCAATCCTCTGCCCACTGCTTTACACTCTTTTTTAGCAAAATTTCCACAACAGGGATTTTTAGTTCACATGTATATCAATACATGTTTAAGGTGGCCAACTGCGTAAAAATAATCCTTCTCTGGCCAGGATCTACTCTACTCTGAAAAATGCAAATGCTCTAGTGGATATAGTGCAATTATAGGGCAGATAGGCAAAAGATGAAGAAAAGCTACAGGTGCTGGTCTGGTTACAGACCTGGACAATGCAATACAGACCCACCTTGTAAAGATTCATCCCAATCACACCCCCCCTCCATTAGTACAGATCCCCAGTAACCACCAGTACAGACACCCCAGTACACCTCCCGAAATATAGACAACCCGCAGTAAAGACATCTTGGTGCGGACCCTTCCCAGTAAGGACTCCCTCAGTGCAGTCACCCTCAGTACAGATCCCCATAACAGATTCCCCATTGCAGAAAAGCAAAGTGGAGCCCCCTTCAGTTTAAACTTTCCCAGTGCAGATTCACCCTGTACAGTCCACATCAGTACAGACCCCTCCTGAGTACAGACCCTTCCATAGACACACCCAGTACAGAACCCCTGCACTAATGACCCACCCAGAAAACACAACCCTCAGTACACAAACCATTATTGCACACACATTTGCTGTGTTGCTGATGCTCTGGTCAAAAAGATTCTGCTGTCTGTCCTCCGTAGAGGGGTATACCTTCTTCCCCGTTTTACAGTCGAGACGGCGCACACAGACGGGACAGCAGTGCAGAGTTCATACTCTTCCAGTCCCCTAGAAGGATCGGCCTCAAGCGGAGATCTGCCTAGGTGAAAGATCAGCCGCGAAGGATGCAACCTCTAGGGGGTGCTGAAACAGTATAGAAACTCATGTATGACTTTCACATCAAAGATCAAAAATGCATGCTATTTTTGAAACACCGTGCTCTGCAAAGTATGGTAGTGTGCTTCAATGCAGTTAACTATGGACATGACCCTATGCAGACATTCCAAGGATAGACACTCTCAGTACAGAATCGCCTTGTACAGGTCACCCCCCAACTACAGACGCCTCCAATGGAAAAGACCCCCCAGTAACCACCAGTACAAACACCCCTCAGCACAGACACCCCAGTACACCCCCAGAAGTAATGACACTCCTCAGTGTAGACATCCGAGAGCAGACCCCCTTCAGTAAAGACTACAAATTCTGAATCAATCCTCTGCCCACTGCTTGACACACTTTTTAGCAAAATTTTCATAACAGGGATTTTTAGTTCACATGTATTTCAATACATGTTTAAGGTGGCCAACTGCGTCAAAATAATCCTTCTCTGGCCAGGCTCTACTCTACTCTGAAAAATGCAAATGCTGTAGTGGATATAGTGCCATTATAGGGCAGATAGGCAAAAGATGAAGAAAAGCTACAGGTGCAGGTCTGGTTACAGACCTGGACAATGCAATACAGACCCACCTTGTAAAGATTCATCCCAATCACACCCCCCCTCCATTAGTACAGATCCCCAGTAACCACCAGTACAGACACCCCAGTACACCTCCTGAAAAAAGACAACCCTCAGTAAAGACATCTTGTGCGGACCCTCCCCAGTAAGGACTCCCGCAGTGCAGTCCCCCTTAGTACAGATCCCCAGTACAGATTCCCCATTGCAGAAAAACCAAGTGGAGTCCCCCTCAGTTTAAACCTTCCCAATGCAGATTCACCCTGTACAGTCCACATAAGTACAGACCCCTCCTGAGTACAGACCCTTCCATAGACACACCCAGTAAAGAACCCCTGAACTAATGACCCACCCACAAAACAAAACGCTTAGTACACAAACCATTATTGCACACACATTTGCTGTGTTGCGGATGCTCAGGTCAAAAAGGTTCTGCTGTCTGTCCTCCGTAGAGGGGTATACCTTCTTCCCCGTTTTACAGTCGAGACGGCGCACACAGACGGGACAGCAGTGCAGAGTTCATACTCTTCCAGTCCCCTAGAAGGATCGGCCTCAAGCGGAGATCTGCCTAGGTGAAAGATCAGCCGCGAAGGATGCAACCTCTAGGGGGTGCTGAAATAGTATAGAAACTCATGTATGACTTTCACATCAAAGATCAAAAATGCATGCTATTTTTGAAACACCGTGCTCTGCAAAGTATGGTAGTGTGCTTCAATGCAGTTAACTATGGACATGACCCTATGCAGACATTCCAAGGATAGACACTCTCAGTACAGAATCGCCTTGTACAGGTCACCCCCCAACTACAGACGCCTCCAATGGAAAAGACCCCCCAGTAACCACCAGTACAAACACCCCTCAGCACAGACACCCCAGTACACCCCCAGAAGTAATGACACTCCTCAGTGTAGACATCCGAGAGCAGACCCCCTTCAGTAAAGACTACAAATTCTGAATCAATCCTCTGGCCACTGCTTTACACCCTTTTTTAGCAAAATTTCCACAACAGGGATTTTTAGTTCACATGTATTTCAATACATGTTTAAGGTGGCCAACTGCGTCAAAATTAAACTTCTCTGGCCAAGCTCTACTCTACTCTGAAAAATGCAAATGCTCTAGTGGATATAGTGCCATTATAGGGCAGATAGGCAAAAGATGAAGAAAAGCTACAGGTGCAGGTCTGGTTACAGACCTGGACAATGCAATACAGACCCACCTTGTAAAGATTCATCCCGATCACACCCCCCCTCCATTAGTACAGATCCCCAGTAACCACCAGTACAGACACCCCAGTACACCTCCCGAAATATAGACAACCCGCAGTAAAGACATCTTGGTGCGGACCCTTCCCAGTAAGGACTCCCTCAGTGCAGTCACCCTCAGTACAGATCCCCATAACAGATTCCCCATTGCAAAATAGCAAAGTGGAGCCCCCTTCAGTTTAAACTTTCCCAGTGCAGATTCACCCTGTACAGTCCACATCAGTACAGACCCCTCCTGAGTACAGACCCTTCCATAGACACACCCAGTACAGAACCCCTGCACTAATGACCCACCCAGAAAACACAACCCTCAGTACACAAACCATTATTGCACACACATTTGCTGTGTTGCTGATGCTCTGGTCAAAAAGATTCTGCTGTCTGTCCTCCGTAGAGGGGTATACCTTCTTCCCCGTTTTACAGTCGAGACGGCGCACACAGACGGGACAGCAGTGCAGAGTTCATACTCTTCCAGTCCCCTAGAAGGATCGGCCTCAAGCGGAGATCTGCCTAGGTGAAAGATCAGCCGCGAAGGATGCAACCTCTAGGGGGTGCTGAAACAGTATAGAAACTCATGTATGACTTTCACATCAAAGATCAAAAATGCATGCTATTTTTGAAAAACCGTGCTCTGCAAAGTATGGTAGTGTGCTTCAATGCAGTTAACTATGGACATGACCCTATGCAGACATTCCAAGGATAGACACTCTCAGCACAGAATCGCCTTGTACAGGTCACCCCCCAACTACAGACGCCTCCAATGGAAAAGACCCCCCAGTAACCACCAGTACAAACACCCCTCAGCACAGACACCCCAGTACACTCCCAGAAGTTTTGACACTCCTCAGTGAAGACATCCGAGAGCAGACCCCCTTCAGTAAAGACTACAAATTCTGAATCAATCCTCTGCCCACTGCTTTACACTCTTTTTTAGCAAAATTTTCACAACAGGGATTTTTAGTTCACATGTATATCAATACATGTTTAAGGTGGCCAACTGCGTCAAAATAATCCTTCTCTGGCCAGGATCTACTCTACTCTGAAAAATGCAAATGCTCTAGTGGATATAGTGCCATTTTAGGGCATATAGGCAAAAGATGAAGAAAAGCTACAGGTGCAGGTCTGGTTACAGACCTGGACAATGCAATACAGACCCACCTTGTAAAGATTCATCCCAATCACACCCCCCCTCCATTAGTACAGATCCCCAGTAACCACCAGTACAGACACCCCAGTACACCTCCTGAAAAAAGACAACCCTCAGTAAAGACATCTTGGTGCGGACCCTTCCCAGTATGGACTCTCGCAGTGCAGTCCCCCTCAGTACAGATCCCCAGTACAGATTCCCCATTGCAGAAAAACCAAGTGGAGTCCCCCTCAGTTTAAACCTTCCCAATGCAGATTCACCCTGTACAGTCCACATCAGTACAGACCCCTCCTGAGTACAGACCCTTCCATAGACACACCCAGTACAGAACCCCTGAACTAATGACCCACCCACAAAACACAACCCTCAGTACACAAACCATTATTGCACACACATTTGCTGTGTTGCTGATGCTCTGGTCAAAAAGATTCTGCTGTCTGTCCTCCGTAGAGG